>NC_138317.1:20000-130000 GCF_965601325.2 Salmo salar | reverse complement strand
CAACACACACACACACCGACAACACACACACACACACCAGCAACACACACACACACACACCGACAACACACACACACACACCAGCAACACACACACACACACACCGACAACACACACACACACCGACAACACACACACACACCGACAACACACACACACCAACAACACACACACACACACACACACACACACACCGACAACACACACACACACACACTGACAACACACACACACACACACACCGACAACACACACACACACACACACCGACAACACACACACACACACCGACAACACACACACACCGACAACTCACACACACACACACACACACACCGACAACACACACACACACACACACCGACAACACACACACACACCGACAACACACACACACACACAACACACACACACACACCGACAACACACACACACACACACCGACAACACACACACACAAACACACCGACAACACACACACACACACACACCGACAACATACACACACCGACAACACACACACACACACACACACACCGACAACACACACACACACACCGACAACACACACACACACCAGCAACACACACACACACACCGACAACACACACACACACACCAGCAACACACACACACACACCGACAACACACACACACACACCGACAACACACACACACACACCGACAACACACACACACCGACAACACACACACACACACACACACACCGACAACACACACACACACACACTGACAACACACACACACACCAGCAACACACACACACACACACCGACAACACACACACACACACCAGCAACACACACACACACACACACCGACAACACACACACACACACCAGCAACACACACACACACACACCGACAACACACACACACACACCGACAACACACACACACACACCGACAACACACACACACCGACAACACACACACACACACACACACACCGACAACACACACACACACACACTGACAACACACACACACACACACAACGACAACACACACACACACACCGACAACACACACACACACACCGACAACACACACACACCGACAACTCACACACACACACACACACACACCGACAACACACACACACCAACAACACACACACACACACACACACACCGACAACACACACACACACACACTGACAACACACACACACACACACACCGACAACACACACACACACACACACCGACAACACACACACACACACCGACAACACACACACACCGACAACTCACACACACACACACACACACACCGACAACACACACACACACACCGACAACACACACACACACCGACAACACACACACACACACAACACACACACACACACCGACAACACACACACACACACACCGACAACACACACACACAAACACACCGACAACACACACACACACACACACACACCGACAACATACACACACCGACAACACACACACACACACACACACACCGACAACACACACACACACACCGACAACACACACACACACCAGCAACACACACACACACACACCGACAACACACACACACACACCAGCAACACACACACAAACACCGACAACACACACACACACACCGACAACACACACACACACACCGACAACACACACACACCGACAACACACACACACACACACACACACCGACAACACACACACACACACACTGACAACACACGCACACACCAGCAACACACACACACACACACCGACAACACACACACACACACCAGCAACACACACACACACACACCGACAACACACACACACACACCAGCAACACACACACACACACACCGACAACACACACACACACACCGACAACACACACACACACACCGACAACACACACACACCGACAACACACACACACACACACACACACCGACAACACACACACACACACACACTGACAACACACACACACACACACAACGACAACACACACACACACACACACCGACAACACACACACACACACCGACAACACACACACACCGACAACTCACACACACACACACACACACACCGACAACACACACACACCGACAACACACACACACACACCGACAACACACACACACACAACGACCACACACACACACACACCGACAACACACACACACACACCGACAACACACACACACACACACCGACAACACACACACACACAACACACACACACACACCGACAACACACACACACACACACACACACCGACAACACACACACAAACACACCGACAACACACACAAACACACACCGACAACACACACACACACACCGACAACACACACACACACACACACACACCAGCAACACACACACACACACACCGACAACACACACACACACACACCGACAACACACACACACACACCGACAACACAGACACACACACACACCGACAACACACACACACACACACCGACAACACACACACACACACCGACAACACACACACACACACACCGACAACACAAACACACACACACACACACCGACAACACACACACACACCGACAACACACACACACACACAACACACACACACACACCGACAACACACACACACACCGACAACACACACACACAAACACACCGACAACACACACACACACACACACACACCGACAACACACACACACCGACAACACACTCACACACCGACAACACACACACACACACCAGCAACACACACACACACACACCGACAACACACACACACACACACCAGCAACACACACACACACACACCGACAACACACACACACACACACCGACAACACACACACACACACCGACAACACACACACACCGACAACACACACACACACACACACACACCGACAACACACACACACACACACTGACAACACACACACACACACACACACCGACAACACACACACACACACACACCGACAACACACACACACACACCGACAACACACACACACCGACAACTCACACACACACACACACACACACCGACAACACACACACACACACCGACAACACACACACACACCGACAACACACACACACACACACAACACACACACACACACCGACAACACACACACACACACACCGACAACACACACACACAAACACACCGACAACACACACACACACACACACACACCGACAACATACACACACCGACAACACACACACACACACACACACACCGACAACACACACACACACACCGACAACACACACACACACCAGCAACACACACACACACACACCGACAACACACACACACACACCAGCAACACACACACACACACCGACAACACACACACACACACCGACAACACACACACACACACCGACAACACACACACACACACACACAACACACACACACACACCGACAACACACACACACACACACCGACAACACACACACACACAACGACCACACACACACACACACCGACAACACACACACACACACCGACAACACACACACACACACACCGACAACACACACACACACACCGACAACACACACACACACACCGACAACACACACACACACACACACACACCAGCAACACACACACACACACACCGACAACACACACACACACACACCGACAACACACACACACACACCGACAACACAGACACACACACACACCGACAACACACACACACACACACCGACAACACACACACACACACTGACAACACACACACACACACACACCGACAACACACACACACACACCGACAACACACACACACACACACCGACAACACACACACACACACACACACACCGACAACACACACACACACCGACAACACACACACACACACAACACACACACACACACCGACAACACACACACACACCGACAACACACACACACAAACACACCGACAACACACACACACACACACACACACCGACAACACACACACACCGACAACACACTCACACACCGACAACACACACACACACACCAGCAACACACACACACACACACCGACAACACACACACACACACCAGCAACACACACACACACACACCGACAACACACACACACACACACCGACAACACACACACACACACCGACAACACACACACACCGACAACACACACACACACACACACACACCGACAACACACACACACACACACTGACAACACACACACACACACACACCGACAACACACACACACACACACACCGACAACACACACACACACACCGACAACACACACACACCGACAACTCACACACACACACACACACACACCGACAACACACACACACACACCGACAACACACACACACACCGACAACACACACACACACACAACACACACACACACACCGACAACACACACACACACACACCGACAACACACACACACAAACACACCGACAACACACACACACACACACACACACCGACAACATACACACACCGACAACACACACACACACACACACACACCGACAACACACACACACACACCGACAACACACACACACACCAGCAACACACACACACACACACCGACAACACACACACACACACCAGCAACACACACACACACACCGACAACACACACACACACACCGACAACACACACAAACACACAAATAACACACACACACACACACCAGCAACACACACACACACACACCGACAACACACACACACACACACCGACAACACACACACACACACCGACAACACAGACACACACACACACCGACAACACACACACACACACCGACAACACACACACACACACACACCGACAACACACACACACACACACCGACAACACACACACACACACACCGACAACACACACACACACACACACCGACAACACACACACACACCGACAACACACACACACACACAACACACACACACACACCGACAACACACACACACACACACCGACAACACACACACACAAACACACCGACAACACACACACACACACACACACACCGACAACACACACACACCGACAACACACACACACACACACACACACACACACACACCGACAACACACACACACACCGACAACACACACACACACACCAGCAACACACACAGACACACACCGACAACACACACACACACACCAGCAACACACACACACACACACCGACAACACACACACACACACCGACAACACACACACACACACCGACAACACACACACACCGACAACACACACACACACACACTCACACCGACAACACACACACACACACACTGACAACACACACACACACACACACCGACAACACACACACACACACACACCGACAACACACACACACCCCCCCGACAACACACACACACCGACAACTCACACACACACACACACACACACCGACAACACACACACACCGACAACACACACACACACAACACACACACACACACCGACAACACACACACACACACACCGACAACACACACACACACCGACAACACACACACACACAACACACACACACCGACAATACACACACACACCGACAACACACACACACACCAACAACACACACACACCGACAACACACACACACACACACACACACACACACCCAGACTACACACACACACACCGACAACACACACACACACACCGACAACACACACACACACACACAGACAACACACACACACACACACCGACAACACACACACACACACACACCGACAACACACACACAAACAAACACCAGCAACACACACACACACACCGACAACACACACACACACACACACCGACAACACACACACACACACCGACAACACACACACACACACCGACAACACACACACACCGACAACACACACACACACACACACACCGACAACACACACACACACACACTGACAACACACACACACACACACAACGACAACACACACACACACACACACCGACAACACACACACACACACCGACAACACACACACACCGACAACTCACACACACACACACACACACACACACCGACAACACACACACACCGACAACACACACACACACACCGACAACACACACACACACAACGACCACACACACACACACACCGACAACACACACACACACACCGACAACACACACACACACCGACAACACACACACACACAACACACACACACACACCGACAACACACACACACACACACCGACAACACACACACAAACACACCGACAACACACACAAACACACACCGACAACACACACAAACACACAAATAACACACACACACACACACACACCAGCAACACACACACACACACACCGACAACACACACACACACACACACCGACAACACACACACACACACCGACAACACAGACACACACACACACCGACAACACACACACACACACCGACAACACACACACACACACTGACAACACACACACACCGACAACACACACACACACACACCGACAACACACACACACACACACCGACAACACACACACACACACACACCGACAACACACACACACACCGACAACACACACACACACACACAACACACACACACACACCGACAACACACACACACACACACCGACAACACACACACAAACACACCGACAACACACACAAACACACACCGACAACACACACACACACACCGACAACACACACACACACACACACACACCAGCAACACACACACACACACACCGACAACACACACACACACACACCGACAACACACACACACACACCGACAACACAGACACACACACACACCGACAACACACACACACACACACCGACAACACACACACACACACTGACAACACACACACACACACACACACCGACAACACACACACACACACACCGACAACACACAAACACACACACCGACAACACACACACACACACACCGACAACACACACACACACAACACACACACACACCGACAACACACACACACACACACACACCGACAACACACACACACACACACCGACAACACACACACACACAACACACACACACCGACAACACACACACACACACACACACACACACACACACACACACACACAACACACACACACACACATCGACAACACACACACACACCGACAACACACACACACACACACACACACACACACACACACCGACAACACACACACACACACACACCGACAACACACACACACACACACCGACAACACACACACACACAACACACACACACACACCGACAACACACACACACACACACTGACAACACACAAACACACACACCGACAACACACACACACACACCGACAACACACACACACACACCGACAACACACACACACACACACCGACAACACACACACACACAACACACACACACCGACAACACACACACACACACACACACACACACACACACACACACACAACACACACACACACACACCGACAACACACACACACACCGACAACACACCCACACACACCGACTACACACACACACACACCAACAACACACACACACACACCGACAACACACACACACACACACACACTGACAACACACACACACACCGACAACACACACACACACACACACACACACACCGACAACACAAACACACACACACACACCGACAACACACACACACACCGACAACACACACACACACACCGGCAACACACCGACAACACACACACACACACACACACACACCGACAACACACACACACACACACACTGACAACACACACACACACACCGACAACACACACACACACACACCAACAACACACACACACACACACACCGACAACACACACACACCGACAACACACACACATACACACCGACAACACACACACACACACACACCGACAACACACACACAAACACCGACAACACACACACACCGACAACACACACACACACACACCGACAACACACATACACACACACCATCAACACACACACACACAACACACACACACACACCGACAACACACACACACACACACTGACAACACACACACACACACACACCGACAACACACACACACACACACACCGACAACACACCGACAACACACACACGCACACACCGACAACACACACACACACACACCGACAACACACACACACACACACACACACCGACAACACACACACACACCGATAACACACACACACCGACAACACACACACACACACACCGACAACACACACACACACACCGACAACACACACACACACACACCGACAACACATAAACACACACACACCGACAACACACACACACACACACACTGACAACACACACACACACACACCGACAACACACACACACACAAACACCGACAACACACACACACAAACCGACAACACACACACACACACCGACAACACAGACACACACACACACCGACAACACACACACACACACCGACAACACACACACACACACTGACAACACACACACACACCGACAACACACACACACACACACCGACAACACACACACACACACACCGACAACACACACACACACACACACCGACAACACACACACACACCGACAACACACACACACACACAACACACACACACACACCGACAACACACACACACACACACCGACAACACACACACACAAACACACCGACAACACACACACACACACACACACACCGACAACACACACACACCGACAACACACACACACACACACACACACACACACACACACACCGACAACACACACACACACCGACAACACACACACACACACCAGCAACACACACAGACACACACCGACAACACACACACACACACCAGCAACACACACACACACACACCGACAACACACACACACACACCGACAACACACACACACACACCGACAACACACACACACCGACAACACACACACACACACACTCACACCGACAACACACACACACACACACTGACAACACACACACACACACACACCGACAACACACACACACACACACACCGACAACACACACACACACACCGACAACACACACACACCGACAACTCACACACACACACACACACACACCGACAACACACACACACCGACAACACACACACACACAACACACACACACACACCGACAACACACACACACACACACCGACAACACACACACACACCGACAACACACACACACACAACACACACACACCGACAATACACACACACACCGACAACACACACACACACCAACAACACACACACACCGACAACACACACACACACACACACACACACACCCAGACTACACACACACACACCGACAACACACACACACACACACCGACAACACACACACACACACACACCGACAACACACACACACACCGACAACACACACACACACACAACACACACACACACACCGACAACACACACACACACACACCGACAACACACACACACAAACACACCGACAACACACACACACACACACACACACCGACAACACACACACACCGACAACACACACACACACACACACACACACACACACACACCGACAACACACACACACACCGACAACACACACACACACACCAGCAACACACACAGACACACACCGACAACACACACACACACACCAGCAACACACACACACACACACCGACAACACACACACACACACCGACAACACACACACACACACCGACAACACACACACACCGACAACACACACACACACACACTCACACCGACAACACACACACACACACACTGACAACACACACACACACACACACCGACAACACACACACACACACACACCGACAACACACACACACACACCGACAACACACACACACCGACAACTCACACACACACACACACACACACCGACAACACACACACACCGACAACACACACACACACAACACACACACACACACCGACAACACACACACACACACACCGACAACACACACACACACCGACAACACACACACACACAACACACACACACCGACAATACACACACACACCGACAACACACACACACACCAACAACACACACACACCGACAACACACACACACACACACACACACACACACACACACCCAGACTACACACACACACACCGACAACACACACACACACACCGACAACACACACACACACACACAGACAACACACACACACACACACACCGACAACACACACACACACACACACCGACAACACACACACAAACAAACACCAGCAACACACACACACACACCGACAACACACACACACACACACACCGACAACACACACACACACACCGACAACACACACACACACACCGACAACACACACACACCGACAACACACACACACACACACACACCGACAACACACACACACACACACTGACAACACACACACACACACACAACGACAACACACACACACACACACACCGACAACACACACACACACACCGACAACACACACACACCGACAACTCACACACACACACACACACACACACCGACAACACACACACACCGACAACACACACACACACACCGACAACACACACACACACAACGACCACACACACACACACACCGACAACACACACACACACACCGACAACACACACACACACCGACAACACACACACACACAACACACACACACACACCGACAACACACACAAACACACACCGACAACACACACAAACACACACACACACACACACACCAGCAACACACACACACACACACCGACAACACACACACACACACACACCGACAACACACACACACACACCGACAACACAGACACACACACACACCGACAACACACACACACACACCGACAACACACACACACACACTGACAACACACACACACCGACAACACACACACACACACACCGACAACACACACACACACACACCGACAACACACACACACACACACACCGACAACACACACACACACCGACAACACACACACACACACACAACACACACACACACACCGACAACACACACACACACACTGACAACACACACACACCGACAACACACACACACACACACCGACAACACACACACAAACACACCGACAACACACACAAACACACACCGACAACACACACACACACACCGACAACACACACACACACACACACACACCAGCAACACACACACACACACACCGACAACACACACACACACACACCGACAACACACACACACACACCGACAACACAGACACACACACACACCGACAACACACACACACACACACCGACAACACACACACACACACTGACAACACACACACACACACACACACCGACAACACACACACACACACACCGACAACACACAAACACACACACCGACAACACACACACACACACACCGACAACACACACACACACAACACACACACACACCGACAACACACACACACACACCGACAACACACACACACACCGACAACACACACACACACAACACACACACACACCGACAACACACACACACACACACCGACAACACACACACAAACACACCGACAACACACACAAACACACACCGACAACACACACAAACACACAAATAACACACACACACACACACACACCAGCAACACACACACACACACACCGACAACACACACACACACACACACCGACAACACACACACACACACCGACAACACAGACACACACACACACCGACAACACACACACACACACCGACAACACACACACACACACTGACAACACACACACACCGACAACACACACACACACACACCGACAACACACACACACACACACCGACAACACACACACACACACACACCGACAACACACACACACACCGACAACACACACACACACAACACACACACACACACCGACAACACACACACACACACACCGACAACACACACACAAACACACCGACAACACACACAAACACACACCGACAACACACACACACACACCGACAACACACACACACACACACACACACCAGCAACACACACACACACACACCGACAACACACACACACACACACCGACAACACACACACACACACCGACAACACAGACACACACACACACCGACAACACACACACACACACACCGACAACACACACACACACACTGACAACACACACACACACACACCGACAACACACACACACACACCGACAACACACACACACACACACCGACAACACACACACACACACACACACACCGACAACACACACACACACCGACAACACACACACACACACAACACACACACACACACCGACAACACACACACACACCGACAACACACACACACAAACACACCGACAACACACACACACACACACACACACCGACAACACACACACACCGACAACACACTCACACACCGACAACACACACACACACACCAGCAACACACACACACACACACCGACAACACACACACACACACCAGCAACACACACACACACACACCGACAACACACACACACACACACCGACAACACACACACACACACCGACAACACACACACACCGACAACACACACACACACACACACCGACAACACACACACACACACACTGACAACACACACACACACACACACCGACAACACACACACACACCGACAACACACACACACACACCGACAACACACACACACCGACAACTCACACACACACACACACACACACCGACAACACACACACACACACACCGACAACACACACACACACCGACAAAACACACACACACACACAACACACACACACACACCGACAACACACACACCGACAACACACACACACAAACACACCGACAACACACACACACACACACACACCGACAACATACACACACCGACAACACACACACACACACCGACAACACACACACACACACACCGACAACACACACACACACACACACACACCGACAACACACACACACACCGACAACACACACACACACACAACACACACACACACACCGACAACACACACACACACCGACAACACACACACACAAACACACCGACAACACACACACACACCGACAAAACACACACACACACACAACACACACACACACACCGACAACACACACACCGACAACACACACACACAAACACACCGACAACACACACACACACACACACACACCGACAACATACACACACCGACAACACACACACACACACACACACACCGACAACACACACACACACACCGACAACACACACACACACCAGCAACACACACACACACACACCGACAACACACACACACACACCAGCAACACACACACACACACCGACAACACACACACACACACCGACAACACACACACACACACCGACAACACACACACACACACACACAACACACACACACACACCGACAACACACACACACACACACCGACAACACACACACACACAACGACCACACACACACACACACCGACAACACACACACACACACCGACAACACACACACACACACACCGACAACACACACACACACAACACACACACACACACCGACAACACACACACACACACACACACACCGACAACACACACACAAACACACCGACAACACACACAAACACACACCGACAACACACACACACACACCGACAACACACACACACACACACACACACCAGCAACACACACACACACACACCGACAACACACACACACACACACCGACAACACACACACACACACCGACAACACAGACACACACACACACCGACAACACACACACACACACCGACAACACACACACACACACACCGACAACACACACACACACACACACCGACAACACACACACACACCGACAACACACACACACACACAACACACACACACACACCGACAACACACACACACACCGACAACACACACACACAAACACACCGACAACACACACACACACACACACACACACCGACAACACACACACACACACCGACAACTCACACACACACACACACACACACCGACAACACACACACACACACCGACAACACACACACACACCGACAACACACACACACACACAACACACACACACACACCGACAACACACACACACACACACCGACAACACACACACACAAACACACCGACAACACACACACACACACACACACACCGACAACATACACACACCGACAACACACACACACACACACACACACCGACAACACACACACACACACCGACAACACACACACACACCAGCAACACACACACACACACACCGACAACACACACACACACACCAGCAACACACACACACACACCGACAACACACACACACACACCGACAACACACACACACACACCGACAACACACACACACACACACACAACACACACACACACACCGACAACACACACACACACACACCGACAACACACACACAAACACACCGACAACACACACAAACACACACCGACAACACACACAAACACACAAATAACACACACACACACACACCAGCAACACACACACACACACACCGACAACACACACACACACACACCGACAACACACACACACACACCGACAACACAGACACACACACACACCGACAACACACACACACACACCGACAACACACACACACACACTGATAACACACACACACACCGACAACACACACACACACACACCGACAACACACACACACACACACCGACAACACACACACACACACCGACAACACACACACACACCGACAACACACACACACCGACAACACACACACACACACACCGACAACACACACACACCGACAACACACACACACACACACACCGACAACACACACACACACACACTGACAACACACACACACACACACACCGACAACACACACACACACCGACAACACACACACACACACCGACAACACACACACACCGACAACTCACACACACACACACACACACACCGACAACACACACACACACACACCGACAACACACACACACACCGACAAAACACACACACACACACAACACACACACACACACCGACAACACACACACCGACAACACACACACACAAACACACCGACAACACACACACACACACACACACACCGACAACATACACACACCGACAACACACACACACACACCGACAACACACACACACACACACCGACAACACACACACACACACACACACACCGACAACACACACACACACCGACAACACACACACACACACAACACACACACACACACCGACAACACACACACACACCGACAACACACACACACAAACACACCGACAACACACACACACACCGACAAAACACACACACACACACAACACACACACACACACCGACAACACACACACCGACAACACACACACACAAACACACCGACAACACACACACACACACACACACACCGACAACATACACACACCGACAACACACACACACACACACACACACCGACAACACACACACACACACCGACAACACACACACACACCAGCAACACACACACACACACACCGACAACACACACACACACACCAGCAACACACACACACACACCGACAACACACACACACACACCGACAACACACACACACACACCGACAACACACACACACACACACACAACACACACACACACACCGACAACACACACACACACACACCGACAACACACACACACACAACGACCACACACACACACACACCGACAACACACACACACACACCGACAACACACACACACACACACCGACAACACACACACACACAACACACACACACACACCGACAACACACACACACACACACACACACCGACAACACACACACAAACACACCGACAACACACACAAACACACACCGACAACACACACACACACACCGACAACACACACACACACACACACACACCAGCAACACACACACACACACACCGACAACACACACACACACACACCGACAACACACACACACACACCGACAACACAGACACACACACACACCGACAACACACACACACACACCGACAACACACACACACACACACCGACAACACACACACACACACACACCGACAACACACACACACCGACAACACACACACACACACAACACACACACACACACCGACAACACACACACACACCGACAACACACACACACAAACACACCGACAACACACACACACACACACACACACACCGACAACACACACACACACACCGACAACTCACACACACACACACACACACACCGACAACACACACACACACACCGACAACACACACACACACCGACAACACACACACACACACAACACACACACACACACCGACAACACACACACACACACACCGACAACACACACACACAAACACACCGACAACACACACACACACACACACACACCGACAACATACACACACCGACAACACACACACACACACACACACACCGACAACACACACACACACACCGACAACACACACACACACCAGCAACACACACACACACACACCGACAACACACACACACACACCAGCAACACACACACACACACCGACAACACACACACACACACCGACAACACACACACACACACCGACAACACACACACACACACACACAACACACACACACACACCGACAACACACACACACACACACCGACAACACACACACAAACACACCGACAACACACACAAACACACACCGACAACACACACAAACACACAAATAACACACACACACACACACCAGCAACACACACACACACACACCGACAACACACACACACACACACCGACAACACACACACACACACCGACAACACAGACACACACACACACCGACAACACACACACACACACCGACAACACACACACACACACTGATAACACACACACACACCGACAACACACACACACACACACCGACAACACACACACACACACACCGACAACACACACACACACACCGACAACACACACACACACCGACAACACACACACACACACAACACACACACACACACCGACAACACACACACACACACACCGACAACACACACACACAAACACACCGACAACACACACACACACACACACACACCGACAACACACACACACCGACAACACACACACACACACACACACACACACACACACCGACAACACACACACACACCGACAACACACACACACACACCAGCAACACACACAGACACACACCGACAACACACACACACACACCAGCAACACACACACACACACACCGACAACACACACACACACCGACAACACACACACACACACCGACAACACACACACACCGACAACAGACACACACACACACTCACACCGACAACACACACACACACCGACAACACACACACACACACAACACACACACACACACCGACAACACACACACACACCGACAACACACACACACAAACACACCGACAACACACACACACACACACACACACCGACAACACACACACACACACACCGACAACACACACACACACACACACCGACAACACACACACACACCGACAACACACACACACACACAACACACACACACACACCGACAACACACACACACACACACCGACAACACACACACACAAACACACCGACAACACACACACACACACACACACACACACCGACAACACACACACACCGACAACACACACACACACACACACACACCGACAACACACACACACACACCGACAACACACACACACACCAGCAACACACACACACACACACCGACAACACACACACACACACCAGCAACACACACACACACACACCGACAACACACACACACACACCGACAACACACACACACACACCGACAACACACACACACCGACAACACACACACACACACACACACACTGACAACACACACACACACACACAACGACAACACACACACACACACACACCGACAACACACACACACACACCGACAACACACACACACCGACAACTCACACACACACACACACACACACCGACAACACACACACACCGACAACACACACACACACACCGACAACACACACACACACAACGACCACACACACACACACACCGACAACACACACACACACACCGACAACACACACACACACACACCGACAACACACACACACACAACACACACACACACACACCGACAACACACACACACACACACACACCGACAACACACACACAAACACACCGACAACACACACAAACACACACCGACAACACACACACACACACCGACAACACACACACACACACACACACACCAGCAACACACACATACACACACCGACAACACACACACACACACACCGACAACACACACACACACACCGACAACACAGACACACACACACACCGACAACACACACACACACACACCGACAACACACACACACACACTGACAACACACACACACACACACCGACAACACACACACACACACCGACAACACACACACACACACACCGACAACACACACACACACACACACCGACAACACACACACACACCGACAACACAGACACACACACAACACACACACACACACCGACAACACACACACACACCGACAACACACACACACAAACACACCGACAACACACACACACACACACACACACCGACAACACACACACACCGACAACACACACACACACCGACAACACACACACACACACCAGCAACACACACACACACACACCGACAACACACACACACACACCAGCAACACACACACACACACACCGACAACACACACACACACACACCGACAACACACACACACACCGACAACACACACACACCGACAACACACACACACACACACACACACACCGACAACACACACACACACACACTGACAACACACACACACACACACACCGACAACACACACACACACACACACCGACAACACACACACACACACCGACAACACACACACACCGACAACTCACACACACACACACACACACACCGACAACACACACACACACACACACCGACAACACACACACACACCGACAACACACACACACACACAACACACACACACACACCGACAACACACACACACACACACCGACAACACACACACACAAACACACCGACAACACACACACACACACACACCGACAACATACACACACCGACAACACACACACACACACACACACACCGACAACACACACACACACACCGACAACACACACACACACCAGCAACACACACACACACACCGACAACACACACACACACACCAGCAACACACACACACACACCGACAACACACACACACACACCGACAACACACACACACACACCGACAACACACACACACCGACAACACACACACACACACACACACACCGACAACACACACACACACACACTGACAACACACACACACACCAGCAACACACACACACACACACCGACAACACACACACACACACCAGCAACACACACACACACACACACCGACAACACACACACACACACCAGCAACACACACACACACACACCGACAACACACACACACACACCGACAACACACACACACACACCGACAACACACACACACCGACAACACACACACACACACACACACACCGACAACACACACACACACACACTGACAACACACACACACACACACAACGACAACACACACACACACACACACCGACAACACACACACACACACCGACAACACACACACACCGACAACTCACACACACACACACACACACACCGACAACACACACACACCAACAACACACACACACACACACACACACCGACAACACACACACACACACACACTGACAACACACACACACACACACACCGACAACACACACACACACACACACCGACAACACACACACACACACCGACAACACACACACACCGACAACTCACACACACACACACACACACACCGACAACACACACACACACACCGACAACACACACACACACCGACAACACACACACACACACAACACACACACACACACCGACAACATACACACACCGACAACACACACACACACACACACACACCGACAACACACACACACACACCGACAACACACACACACACCAGCAACACACACACACACACACCGACAACACACACACACACACCAGCAACACACACACAAACACCGACAACACACACACACACACCGACAACACACACACACACACCGACAACACACACACACCGACAACACACACACACACACACACACACCGACAACACACACACACACACACTGACAACACACACACACACCAGCAACACACACACACACACACCGACAACACACACACACACACCAGCAACACACACACACACACACCGACAACACACACACACACACCAGCAACACACACACACACACACCGACAACACACACACACACACCGACAACACACACACACACACCGACAACACACACACACCGACAACACACACACACACACACACACACCGACAACACACACACACACACACACACTGACAACACACACACACACACACAACGACAACACACACACACACACACACCGACAACACACACACACACACCGACAACACACACACACCGACAACTCACACACACACACACACACACACCGACAACACACACACACCGACAACACACACACACACACCGACAACACACACACACACAACGACCACACACACACACACACCGACAACACACACACACACACCGACAACACACACACACACACACCGACAACACACACACACACAACACACACACACACACCGACAACACACACACACACACACACACACCGACAACACACACACAAACACACCGACAACACACACAAACACACACCGACAACACACACACACACACCGACAACACACACACACACACACACACACCAGCAACACACACACACACACCGACAACACACACACACACACACCGACAACACACACACACACACCGACAACACAGACACACACACACACCGACAACACACACACACACACACCGACAACACACACACACACACCGACAACACACACACACACACACCGACAACACACACACACACACACACACACCGACAACACACACACACACCGACAACACACACACACACACAACACACACACACACACCGACAACACACACACACACCGACAACACACACACACAAACACACCGACAACACACACACACACACACACACACCGACAACACACACACACACCGACAACACAGACACACACACAACACACACACACACACCGACAACACACACACACACCGACAACACACACACACAAACACACCGACAACACACACACACACACACACACACCGACAACACACACACACCGACAACACACACACACACCGACAACACACACACACACACCAGCAACACACACACACACACACCGACAACACACACACACACACCAGCAACACACACACACACACACCGACAACACACACACACACACACCGACAACACACACACACACCGACAACACACACACACCGACAACACACACACACACACACACACACACCGACAACACACACACACACACACTGACAACACACACACACACACACACCGACAACACACACACACACACACACACCGACAACACACACACACACACCGACAACACACACACACCGACAACTCACACACACACACACACACACACCGACAACACACACACACACACACACCGACAACACACACACACACCGACAACACACACACACACACAACACACACACACACACCGACAACACACACACACACACACCGACAACACACACACACAAACACACCGACAACACACACACACACACACACCGACAACATACACACACCGACAACACACACACACACACACACACACCGACAACACACACACACACACCGACAACACACACACACACCAGCAACACACACACACACACCGACAACACACACACACACACCAGCAACACACACACACACACCGACAACACACACACACACACCGACAACACACACACACACACCGACAACACACACACACCGACAACACACACACACACACACACACACCGACAACACACACACACACACACTGACAACACACACACACACCAGCAACACACACACACACACACCGACAACACACACACACACACCAGCAACACACACACACACACACACCGACAACACACACACACACACCAGCAACACACACACACACACACCGACAACACACACACACACACCGACAACACACACACACACACCGACAACACACACACACCGACAACACACACACACACACACACACCGACAACACACACACACACACACTGACAACACACACACACACACACAACGACAACACACACACACACACACACCGACAACACACACACACACACCGACAACACACACACACCGACAACTCACACACACACACACACACACACCGACAACACACACACACCAACAACACACACACACACACACACACACCGACAACACACACACACACACACTGACAACACACACACACACACACACCGACAACACACACACACACACACACCGACAACACACACACACACACCGACAACACACACACACCGACAACTCACACACACACACACACACACACCGACAACACACACACACACACCGACAACACACACACACACCGACAACACACACACACACACAACACACACACACACACCGACAACACACACACACACACACCGACAACACACACACACAAACACACCGACAACACACACACACACACACACACACCGACAACATACACACACCGACAACACACACACACACACACACACACCGACAACACACACACACACACAACACACACACACACACCGACAACACACACACACACACACACACACCGACAACACACACACACACACACTGACAACACACACACACACCAGCAACACACACACACACACACCGACAACACACACACACACACCAGCAACACACACACACACACACCGACAACACACACACACACACCAGCAACACACACACACA
Source organism: Salmo salar (assembly GCF_965601325.2). Lineage (NCBI taxonomy): Eukaryota > Metazoa > Chordata > Actinopteri > Salmoniformes > Salmonidae > Salmo > Salmo salar. The sequence goes on along the minus strand of NC_138317.1, from coordinate 106,658 downwards.
CACACCGACAACACACACACACACACCGACAACACACACACACACACCGACAACACACACACACCGACAACACACACACACACACACACACACCGACAACACACACACACACACACACTGACAACACACACACACACACACAACGACAACACACACACACACACACACCGACAACACACACACACACACCGACAACACACACACACCGACAACTCACACACACACACACACACACACCGACAACACACACACACCGACAACACACACACACACACCGACAACACACACACACACAACGACCACACACACACACACACCGACAACACACACACACACACCGACAACACACACACACACACACCGACAACACACACACACACAACACACACACACACACCGACAACACACACACACACACACACACACCGACAACACACACACAAACACACCGACAACACACACAAACACACACCGACAACACACACACACACACCGACAACACACACACACACACACACACACCAGCAACACACACACACACACACCGACAACACACACACACACACACCGACAACACACACACACACACCGACAACACAGACACACACACACACCGACAACACACACACACACACACCGACAACACACACACACACACCGACAACACACACACACACACACCGACAACACACACACACACACACACACACCGACAACACACACACACACCGACAACACACACACACACACAACACACACACACACACCGACAACACACACACACACCGACAACACACACACACAAACACACCGACAACACACACACACACACACACACACCGACAACACACACACACCGACAACACACTCACACACCGACAACACACACACACACACCAGCAACACACACACACACACACCGACAACACACACACACACACCAGCAACACACACACACACACACCGACAACACACACACACACACACCGACCACACACACACACACACCGACAACACACACACACCGACAACACACACACACACACACACACACCGACAACACACACACACACACACTGACAACACACACACACACACACACCGACAACACACACACACACACCGACAACACACACACACACACCGACAACACACACACACCGACAACTCACACACACACACACACACACACCGACAACACACACACACACACCGACAACACACACACACACCGACAACACACACACACACACAACACACACACACACACCGACAACACACACACACACACACCGACAACACACACACACAAACACACCGACAACACACACACACACACACACACACACACCGACAACATACACACACCGACAACACACACACACACACACACACACCGACAACACACACACACACACCGACAACACACACACACACCAGCAACACACACACACACACACCGACAACACACACACACACACCAGCAACACACACACACACACCGACAACACACACACACACACCGACAACACACACACACACACCGACAACACACACACACACACACACAACACACACACACACACCGACAACACACACACACACACACCGACAACACACACACACACAACGACCACACACACACACACACCGACAACACACACACACACACCGACAACACACACACACACACACCGACAACACACACACACACAACACACACACACACACCGACAACACACACACACACACACACACACCGACAACACACACACAAACACACCGACAACACACACAAACACACACCGACAACACACACACACACACCGACAACACACACACACACACACACACACCAGCAACACACACACACACACACCGACAACACACACACACACACACACCGACAACACACACACACACACCGACAACACAGACACACACACACACCGACAACACACACACACACACACCGACAACACACACACACACACTGACAACAGACACACACACACACCGACAACACACACACACACACCGACAACACACACACACACACACCGACAACACACACACACACACACACACACACCGACAACACACACACACACCGACAACACACACACACACACAACACACACACACACACCGACAACACACACACACACCGACAACACACACACACAAACACACCGACAACACACACACACACACACACACACCGACAACACACACACACCGACAACACACTCACACACCGACAACACACACACACACACCAGCAACACACACACACACACACCGACAACACACACACACACATCAGCAACACACACACACACACACCGACAACACACACACACACACACCGACAACACACACACACACACCGACAACACACACACACCGACAACACACACACACACACACACACACCGACAACACACACACACACACACTGACAACACACACACACACACACACCGACAACACACACACACACACACACCGACAACACACACACACACACCGACAACACACACACACCGACAACTCACACACACACACACACACACACACACCGACAACACACACACACACACCGACAACACACACACACACCGACAACACACACACACACACAACACACACACACACCGACAACACACACACACACACACCGACAACACACACACACAAACACACCGACAACACACACACACACACACACACACACCGACAACATACACACACCGACAACACACACACACACACACACACACACCGACAACACACACACACACACCGACAACACACACACACACCAGCAACACACACACACACACACCGACAACACACACACACACACCAGCAACACACACACACACACCGACAACACACACACACACACCGACAACACACACACACACACCGACAACACACACACACACACACACAACACACACACACACACCGACAACACACACACACACACACCGACAACACACACACAAACACACCGACAACACACACAAACACACACCGACAACACACACAAACACACAAATAACACACACACACACACACCAGCAACACACACACACACACACCGACAACACACACACACACACACCGACAACACACACACACACACCGACAACACAGACACACACACACACCGACAACACACACACACACACCGACAACACACACACACACACTGACAACACACACACACACCGACAACACACACACACACACACCGACAACACACACACACACACACCGACAACACACACACACACACACACCGACAACACACACACACACCGACAACACACACACACACACAACACACACACACACACCGACAACACACACACACACACACCGACAACACACACACACAAACACACCGACAACACACACACACACACACACACACCGACAACACACACACACCGACAACACACACACACACACACACACACACACACACACACCGACAACACACACACACACCGACAACACACACACACACACCAGCAACACACACAGACACACACCGACAACACACACACACACACCAGCAACACACACACACACACACCGACAACACACACACACACACCGACAACACACACACACACACCGACAACACACACACACCGACAACACACACACACACACACTCACACCGACAACACACACACACACACACTGACAACACACACACACACACACACCGACAACACACACACACACACACACCGACAACACACACACACACACCGACAACACACACACACCGACAACTCACACACACACACACACACACACCGACAACACACACACACCGACAACACACACACACACAACACACACACACACACCGACAACACACACACACACACACACCGACAACACACACACACACCGACAACACACACACACACAACACACACACACCGACAATACACACACACACCGACAACACACACACACCCCAACAACACACACACACCGACAACACACACACACACACACACACACACACACACACCCAGACTACACACACACACACCGACAACACACACACACACACCGACAACACACACACACACACACAGACAACACACACACACACACACACACCGACAACACACACACACACACACACCGACAACACACACACAAACAAACACCAGCAACACACAGACACACACCGACAACACACACACACACACACACCGACAACACACACACACACACCGACAACACACACACACACACCGACAACACACACACACCGACAACACACACACACACACACACACCGACAACACACACACACACACACTGACAACACACACACACACACAACGACAACACACACACACACACACACCGACAACACACACACACACACCGACAACACACACACACCGACAACTCACACACACACACACACACACACACCGACAACACACACACACCGACAACACACACACACACACCGACAACACACACACACACAACGACCACACACACACACACACCGACAACACACACACACACACCGACAACACACACACACACCGACAACACACACACACACAACACACACACACACACCGACAACACACACACACACACACCGACAACACACACACAAACACACCGACAACACACACAAACACACACCGACAACACACACAAACACACAAATAACACACACACACACACACCAGCAACACACACACACACACACCGACAACACACACACACACACACCGACAACACACACACACACACCGACAACACAGACACACACACACACCGACAACACACACACACACACCGACAACACACACACACATACTGACAACACACACACACACCGACAACACACACACACACACACCGACAACACACACACACACACACCGACAACACACACACACACACACACCGACAACACACACACACACCGACAACACACACACACACACACAACACACACACACACACCGACAACACACACACACACACACCGACAACACACACACAAACACACCGACAACACACACAAACACACACCGACAACACACACACACACACCGACAACACACACACACACACACACACACCAGCAACACACACACACACACATCGACAACACACACACACACACACCGACAACACACACACACACACCGACAACACAGACACACACACACACCGACAACACACACACACACACACCGACAACACACACACACACACTGACAACACACACACACACACACACCGACAACACACACACACACACCGACAACACACACACACACACACCGACAACACACACACACACACACACACACCGACAACACACACACACACCGACAACACACACACACACACAACACACACACACACACCGACAACACACACACACACCGACAACACACACACACAAACACACCGACAACACACACACACACACACACACACCGACAACACACACACACCGACAACACACTCACACACCGACAACACACACACACACACCAGCAACACACACACACACACACCGACAACACACACACACACACCAGCAACACACACACACACACACCGACAACACACACACACACACACCGACAACACACACACACACACCGACAACACACACACACCGACAACACACACACACACACACACACACCGACAACACACACACACACACACTGACAACACACACACACACACACACCGACAACACACACACACACACACACCGACAACACACACACACACACCGACAACACACACACACCGACAACTCACACACACACACACACACACCGACAACACACACACACACACCGACAACACACACACACACCGACAAAACACACACACACACACAACACACACACACACACCGACAACACACACACCGACAACACACACACACAAACACACCGACAACACACACACACACACACACACACCGACAACATACACACACCGACAACACACACACACACACACACACACACCGACAACACACACACACACACCGACAACACACACACACACCAGCAACACACACACACACCGACAACACACACACACACACCAGCAACACACACACACACACCGACAACACACACACACACACCGACAACACACACACACACACCGACAACACACACACACACACACACAACACACACACACACACCGACAACACACACACACACACACCGACAACACACACACACACAACGACCACACACACACACACACCGACAACACACACACACACACCGACAACACACACACACACACACACCGACAACACACACACACACAACACACACACACACACCGACAACACACACACACACACACACACACCGACAACACACACACAAACACACCGACAACACACACAAACACACACCGACAACACACACACACACACCGACAACACACACACACACACACACACACCAGCAACACACACACACACACACCGACAACACACACACACACACACACACCGACAACACACACACACACACCGACAACACAGACACACACACACACCGACAACACACACACACACACCGACAACACACACACACACACACCGACAACACACACACACACACACACCGACAACACACACACACACCGACAACACACACACACACACAACACACACACACACACCGACAACACACACACACACCGACAACACACACACACAAACACACCGACAACACACACACACACACACACACACACACCGACAACACACACACACACACCGACAACTCACACACACACACACACACACACCGACAACACACACACACACACCGACAACACACACACACACCGACAACACACACACACACACAACACACACACACACACCGACAACACACACACACACACACCGACAACACACACACACAAACACACCGACAACACACACACACACACACACACACACCGACAACATACACACACCGACAACACACACACACACACACACACACCGACAACACACACACACACACCGACAACACACACACACACCAGCAACACACACACACACACACCGACAACACACACACACACACCAGCAACACACACACACACACCGACAACACACACACACACACCGACAACACACACACACACACCGACAACACACACACACACACACACAACACACACACACACACCGACAACACACACACACACACACCGACAACACACACACAAACACACCGACAACACACACAAACACACACCGACAACACACACAAACACACAAATAACACACACACACACACACCAGCAACACACACACACACACACCGACAACACACACACACACACACCGACAACACACACACACACACCGACAACACAGACACACACACACACCGACAACACACACACACACACCGACAACACACACACACACACTGACAACACACACACACACCGACAACACACACACACACACACCGACAACACACACACACACACACCGACAACACACACACACACACCGACAACACACACACACACCGACAACACACACACACACACAACACACACACACACACCGACAACACACACACACACACACCGACAACACACACACACAAACACACCGACAACACACACACACACACACACACACACACCGACAACACACACACACCGACAACACACACACACACACACACACACACACACACACCGACAACACACACACACACCGACAACACACACACACACACCAGCAACACACACAGACACACACCGACAACACACACACACACACCAGCAACACACACACACACACACCGACAACACACACACACACACCGACAACACACACACACACACCGACAACACACACACACCGACAACACACACACACACACACTCACACCGACAACACACACACACACCGACAACACACACACACACACACAACACACACACACACACCGACAACACACACACACACCGACAACACACACACACAAACACACCGACAACACACACACACACACACACACACCGACAACACACACACACCGACAACACACTCACACACCGACAACACACACACACACACCAGCAACACACACACACACACACCGACAACACACACACACACACCAGCAACACACACACACACACACCGACAACACACACACACACACACCGACAACACACACACACACACCGACAACACACACACACCGACAACACACACACACACACACACACACCGACAACACACACACACACACACTGACAACACACACACACACACACACCGACAACACACACACACACACACACCGACAACACACACACACACACCGACAACACACACACACCGACAACTCACACACACACACACACACACACCGACAACACACACACACACACTGACAACACACACACACACCGACAAAACACACACACACACACAACACACACACACACACCGACAACACACACACCGACAACACACACACACAAACACACCGACAACACACACACACACACACACACACCGACAACATACACACACCGACAACACACACACACACACACACACACCGACAACACACACACACACACCGACAACACACACACACACCAGCAACACACACACACACACACCGACAACACACACACACACACCAGCAACACACACACACACACACCGACAACACACACACACACACCGACAACACACACACACACACCGACAACACACACACACACACACACAACACACACACACACACCGACAACACACACACACACACACCGACAACACACACACACACAACGACCACACACACACACACACCGACAACACACACACACACACCGACAACACACACACACACACACCGACAACACACACACACACAACACACACACACACACCGACAACACACACACACACACACACACACCGACAACACACACACAAACACACCGACAACACACACAAACACACACCGACAACACACACACACACACCGACAACACACACACACACACACACACACCAGCAACACACACACACACACACCGACAACACACACACACACACACCGACAACACACACACACACACCGACAACACAGACACACACACACACCGACAACACACACACACACACACCGACAACACACACACACACACTGACAACACACACACACACACACCGACAACACACACACACACACCGACAACACACACACACACACACCGACAACACACACACACACACACACCGACAACACACACACACACCGACAACACACACACACACACAACACACACACACACACCGACAACACACACACACACCGACAACACACACACACAAACACACCGACAACACACACACACACACACACACACACCGACAACACACACACACACACCGACAACTCACACACACACACACACACACACCGACAACACACACACACACACCGACAACACACACACACACCGACAACACACACACACACACAACACACACACACACACCGACAACACACACACACACACACCGACAACACACACACACAAACACACCGACAACACACACACACACACACACACACCGACAACATACACACACCGACAACACACACACACACACACACACACCGACAACACACACACACACACCGACAACACACACACACACCAGCAACACACACACACACACACCGACAACACACACACACACACCAGCAACACACACACACACACCGACAACACACACACACACACCGACAACACACACACACACACCGACAACACACACACACACACACACAACACACACACACACACCGACAACACACACACACACACACCGACAACACACACACAAACACACCGACAACACACACAAACACACAAATAACACACACACACACACACCAGCAACACACACACACACACACCGACAACACACACACACACACACCGACAACACACACACACACACCGACAACACAGACACACACACACACCGACAACACACACACACACACCGACAACACACACACACACACTGACAACACACACACACACCGACAACACACACACACACACACCGACAACACACACACACACACACCGACAACACACACACACACACACACACCGACAACACACACACACACCGACAACACACACACACACACAACACACACACACACCGACAACACACACACACACACACCGACAACACACACACACAAACACACCGACAACACACACACACACACACACACACCGACAACACACACACACCGACAACACACACACACACACACACACACACACCGACAACACACACACACACCGACAACACACACACACACACCAGCAACACACACAGACACACACCGACAACACACACACACACACCAGCAACACACACACACACACACCGACAACACACACACACACACCGACAACACACACACACACACCGACAACACACACACACCGACAACACACACACACACACACTCACACCGACAACACACACACACACACACTGACAACACACACACACACACACACCGACAACACACACACACACACACACCGACAACACACACACACACACCGACAACACACACACACCGACAACTCACACACACACACACACACACACCGACAACACACACACACCGACAACACACACACACACAACACACACACACACACCGACAACACACACACACACACACCGACAACACACACACACACCGACAACACACACACACACAACACACACACACCGACAATACACACACACACCGACAACACACACACACACCAACAACACACACACACCGACAACACACACACACACACACACACACACACACACCCAGACTACACACACACACACCGACAACACACACACACACCGACAACACACACACACACACACAGACAACACACACACACACACACACACCGACAACACACACACACACACACACCGACAACACACACACAAACAAACACCAGCAACACACACACACACACCGACAACACACACACACACACACACCGACAACACACACACACACACCGACAACACACACACACACACCGACAACACACACACACCGACAACACACACACACACACACACCGACAACACACACACACACACACTGACAACACACACACACACACACAACGACAACACACACACACACACACACCGACAACACACACACACACACCGACAACACACACACACCGACAACTCACACACACACACACACACACACACACACACCGACAACACACACACACCGACAACACACACACACACACCGACAACACACACACACACAACGACCACACACACACACACACCGACAACACACACACACACACCGACAACACACACACACACACACCGACAACACACACACACACAACACACACACACACACCGACAACACACACACACACACACCGACAACACACACACAAACACACCGACAACACACACAAACACACACCGACAACACACACAAACACACAAATAACACACACACACACACACACACCAGCAACACACACACACACACACCGACAACACACACACACACACACCGACAACACACACACACACACCGACAACACAGACACACACACACACCGACAACACACACACACACACCGACAACACACACACACACACTGACAACACACACACACACCGACAACACACACACACACACACCGACAACACACACACACACACACCGACAACACACACACACACACACACCGACAACACACACACACACCGACAACACACACACACACACACAACACACACACACACACCGACAACACACACACACACACACCGACAACACACACACACAAACACACAGACAACACACACACACACACACACACACCGACAACACACACACACCGACAACACACACACACACACACACACACACACACCGACAACACACACACACACCGACAACACACACACACACACCAGCAACACACACAGACACACACCGACAACACACACACACACACCAGCAACACACACACACACACACCGACAACACACACACACACACCGACAACACACACACACACACCGACAACACACACACACCGACAACACACACACACACACACACACACCGACAACACACACACACACACACTGACAACACACACACACACACACCGACAACACACACACACACACACACCGACAACACACACACACACACCGACAACACACACACACCGACAACTCACACACACACACACACACACACACCGACAACACACACACACCGACAACACACACACACACAACACACACACACACACCGACAACACACACACACACACACCGACAACACACACACACACCGACAACACACACACACACAACACACACACACCGACAATACACACACACACCGACAACACACACACACACACACACACCAACAACACACACACACCGACAACACACACACACACACACACACACACACACCCAGACTACACACACACACACCGACAACACACACACACACACCGACAACACACACACACACACAGACAACACACACACACACACACACACCGACAACACACACACACACACACACCGACAACACACACACAAACAAACACCAGCAACACACACACACACACCGACAACACACACACACACACACACCGACAACACACACACACACACCGACAACACACACACACACACCGACAACACACACACACACACACACTGACAACACACACACACACCGACAACACACACACACACACACCGACAACACACACACACACACACACCGACAACACACACACACCGACAACACACACACACACACACACCGACAACACACACACACACACACACCGACAACACACACACACACAACACACACACACACACCGACAACACACACACACACACACACCGACAACACACACACACACACACACACACCGACAAAACACACACACACCGACAACACACACACACACACACACCGACAACACACACACACACACAGACAACACATAAACACACACACACCGACAACACACACACACACACACTGACAACACACACACACACACACCGACAACACACACACACACACACACCGACAACACACACACACACACCAACAACACACACACACACACCGACAACACACACACACACACACACACCGACAACAAACACACACACACACCGACAACACACACACACACCGACAACACACACACACACACACCGACAACACACACACACACACACACTGACAACACACACATACACACACTGACAACACACACACACACACACACACACCGACAACACACACACACACACACACACTGACAACACACACACACACACACAGACAACACACACACACACACCGACAACACACACACACACACACCGACAACACAGACACACACACACACCGACAACACACACACACACACACACCGATAACACACAGACACACACTGACAACACACACACACCGACAACACACACACACACACACACCGACAACACACACACACACACACACCGACAACACACACACACACACACAACACACACACACACACCGACAACACACACACACACCGACAACACACACACACACACACCGACAACACACACTCACACACCGACAACAGACACACACACAACGACCACACACACACACACACACCGACAACACACACACACACACACCGACAACACACACACACACACACCGACAACACACACACACACACACACACACCGACAACACACACACACACACCGACAACACACACACACACACCAGCAACACACACACACACACACCGACAACACACACACACACACACCGACAACACACACACAACGACAACACACACACACACACACACACACCGACAACACACACACACACACACTGACAAGACACACAACCACACACCGACAACACACACACACACACACCGACAACACACACACACACACCGACAACACACACACACCGACAACACACACACACACACACACACCGACAACACACACACCGACAACACACACACACACAACACACACACACACACCGACAACACACACACACACACACCGACAACACACACACACACCGACAACACACACACACACAACACACACACACCGACAACACACACACACACCGACAACACACACACACACACACACACACCAACAACACACACACACCGACAACACACACACACACACACACACCCAGACTACACACACACACACCGACAACACACACACACACACCGACAACACACACACACACACCGACAACACACACACACACACACACCGACAACACACACACACACACACCGACAACACACACACACACACACACCGACAACACACACACCCCGACAACACACACACACACACCGGCAACACACACACACACACACACCGACAACACACACACACACACACACACACCGACAACACACACACACACACACACACTGACAACACACACACACACACACACCGACAACACACACACACACCGACAACACACACACACACAACACACACACACACACCGACAACACACACACACACAACACCAACACACACACACAAACACACCGACATCACACACGCACACACCGACAACACACACACACACACCGACAACACACACACACACACACCGACAACACACACACACACACACACAACACACACACACCGACAACACACACACACACCGACAACACACACACACACACACACACACACTCACACACACACCGACAACACACACACACACACCGACAACACACACACACACACCGACAACACACACACACCGACAACACACACACACACACACACCGACAACACACACACACACACACCGACAACACACACACACACAACACACACACACACACCGACAACACACACACACACACACCGACAACACACACACACACACACACCGACAAAACACACACACACCGACAACACACACACACACACACACCGACAACACACACACACACACAGACAACACATAAACACACACACACCGACAACACACACACACACACACTGACAACACACACACACACACACCGACAACACACACACACACACACACCGACAACACACACACACACACCGACAACACACACACACACACACACCGACAACACACACACACACACACACACCGACAACAAACACACACACACACCGACAACACACACACACACCGACAACACACACACACACACACCGACAACACACACACACACACACACTGACAACACACACATACACACACTGACAACACACACACACACACACACACACCGACAACACACACACACACACACACACTGACAACACACACACACACACACACAGACAACACACACACACACACCGACAACACACACACACACACACCGACAACACAGACACACACACACACCGACAACACACACACACACACACAAACACCGATAACACACAGACAAACACTGACAACACACACACACACACCGACAACACACACACACACACACACCGACAACACACACACACACACACACCGACAACACACACACATAGACAACACACACACACACACACACACACACACCGACAGCACACACACACACACACACCGACAACACACACACACACACACAACACACACACACACACCGACAACACACACACACACCGACAACACACACACACACACACCGACAACACACACTCACACACCGACAACAGACACACACACAACGACCACACACACACACACACACCGACAACACACACACACACACACCGACAACACACACACACACACACCGACAACACACACACACACACACACACACCGACAACACACACACACACACCGACAACACACACACACACACCAGCAACACACACACACACACACACCGACAACACACACACACACACACCGACAACACACACACACCGACAACACACACACACACACACTCACACCGACAACACACACACACACCGACAACACACACACACACACAACACACACACACACACCGACAACACACACACACACCGACAACACACACACACAAACACACCGACAACACACACACACACACACACACACCGACAACACACACACACCGACAACACACTCACACACCGACAACACACACACACACACCAGCAACACACACACACACACACCGACAACACACACACACACACCAGCAACACACACACACACACACCGACAACACACACACACACACCGACAACACACACACACCGACAACACACACACACACACACACACACCGACAACACACACACACACACACTGACAACACACACACACACACACACCGACAACACACACACACACACACACCGACAACACACACACACACACCGACAACACACACACACCGACAACTCACACACACACACACACACACACCGACAACACACACACACACACCGACAACACACACACACACCGACAAAACACACACACACACACAACACACACACACACACCGACAACACACACACCGACAACACACACACACAAACACACCGACAACACACACACACACACACACACACCGACAACACACACACACCGACAACACACACACACACACACACACACCGACAACACACACACACACACACTGACAACACACACACACACACACACCGACAACACACACACACACACACACCGACAACACACACACACACACCGACAACACACACACACCGACAACTCACACACACACACACACACACACCGACAACACACACACACACACCGACAACACACACACACACCGACAAAACACACACACACACACAACACACACACACACACCGACAACACACACACCGACAACACACACACACAAACACACCGACAACACACACACACACACACACACACCGACAACATACACACACCGACAACACACACACACACACACACACACCGACAACACACACACACACACCGACAACACACACACACACCAGCAACACACACACACACACACCGACAACACACACACACACACCAGCAACACACACACACACACACCGACAACACACACACACACACCGACAACACACACACACACACCGACAACACACACACACACACACACAACACACACACACACACCGACAACACACACACACACACACCGACAACACACACACACACAACGACCACACACACACACACACCGACAACACACACACACACACCGACAACACACACACACACACACCGACAACACACACACACACAACACACACACACACACCAACAACACACACACACACACACCGACAACACACACAAACACACACCGACAACACACACACACACACCGACAACACACACACACACACACACACACCAGCAACACACACACACACACACCGACAACACACACACACACACACCGACAACACACACACACACACCGACAACACAGACACACACACACACCGACAACACACACACACACACACCGACAACACACACACACACACTGACAACACACACACACACACACCGACAACACACACACACACACCGACAACACACACACACACACACCGACAACACACACACACACACACACCGACAACACACACACACACCGACAACACACACACACACACAACACACACACACACACCGACAACACACACACACACCGACAACACACACACACAAACACACCGACAACACACACACACACACACACACACACCGACAACACAAACACACACACCGACAACTCACACACACACACACACACACACCGACAACACACACACACACACCGACAACACACACACACACCGACAACACACACACACACACAACACACACACACACACCGACAACACACACACACACACACCGACAACACACACACACAAACACACCGACAACACACACACACACACACACACACCGACAACATACACACACCGACAACACACACACACACACACACACACCGACAACACACACACACACACCGACAACACACACACACACCAGCAACACACACACACACACACCGACAACACACACACACACACCAGCAACACACACACACACACCGACAACACACACACACACACCGACAACACACACACACACACCGACAACACACACACACACACACACAACACACACACACACACCGACAACACACACACACACACACCGACAACACACACACAAACACACCGACAACACACACAAACACACACCGACAACACACACAAACACACAAATAACACACACACACACACACCAGCAACACACACACACACACACCGACAACACACACACACACACACCGACAACACACACACACACACCGACAACACAGACACACACACACACCGACAACACACACACACACACCGACAACACACACACACACACTGACAACACACACACACACCGACAACACACACACACACACACCGACAACACACACACACACACACCGACAACACACACACACACACACACCGACAACACACACACACACCGACAACACACACACACACACAAAACACACACACACCGACAACACACACACACACACACCGACAACACACACACACAAACACACCGACAACACACACACACACACACACACACCGACAACACACACACACCGACAACACACACACACACACACACACACACACACACACCGACAACACACACACACACCGACAACACACACACACACACCAGCAACACACACAGACACACACCGACAACACACACACACACACCAGCAACACACACACACACACACCGACAACACACACACACACACCGACAACACACACACACACACCGACAACACACACACACCGACAACACACACACACACACACTCACACCGACAACACACACACACACACACTGACAACACACACACACACACACACCGACAACACACACACACACACACACCGACAACACACACACACACACCGACAACACACACACACCGACAACTCACACACACACACACACACACACCGACAACACACACACACCGACAACACACACACACACAACACACACACACACACCGACAACACACACACACACACACCGACAACACACACACACACCGACAACACACACACACACAACACACACACACCGACAATACACACACACACCGACAACACACACACACACCAACAACACACACACACCGACAACACACACACACACACACACACACACACACACCCAGACTACACACACACACACCGACAACACACACACACACCGACAACACACACACACACACACAGACAACACACACACACACACACACACCGACAACACACACACACACACACACCGACAACACACACACAAACAAACACCAGCAACACACACACACACACCGACAACACACACACACACACACACCGACAACACACACACACACACCGACAACACACACACACACACCGACAACACACACACACCGACAACACACACACACACACACACACCGACAACACACACACACACACACTGACAACACACACACACACACACAACGACAACACACACACACACACACACCGACAACACACACACACACACCGACAACACACACACACCGACAACTCACACACACACACACACACACACACACCGACAACACACACACACCGACAACACACACACACACACCGACAACACACACACACACAACGACCACACACACACACACACCGACAACACACACACACACACCGACAACACACACACACACACACCGACAACACACACACACACAACACACACACACACACCGACAACACACACACACACACACCGACAACACACACACAAACACACCGACAACACACACAAACACACACCGACAACACACACAAACACACAAATAACACACACACACACACACACACCAGCAACACACACACACACACACCGACAACACACACACACACACACCGACAACACACACACACACACCGACAACACAGACACACACACACACCGACAACACACACACACACACCGACAACACACACACACACACTGACAACACACACACACACCGACAACACACACACACACACACCGACAACACACACACACACACACCGACAACACACACACACACACACACCGACAACACACACACACACCGACAACACACACACACACACACAACACACACACACACACCGACAACACACACACACACACACACACCGACAACACACACACACAAACACACAGACAACACACACACACACACACACACACCGACAACACACACACACCGACAACACACACACACACACACACACACACACACCGACAACACACACACACACCGACAACACACACACACACACCAGCAACACACACAGACACACACCGACAACACACACACACACACCAGCAACACACACACACACACACCGACAACACACACACACACACCGACAACACACACACACACACCGACAACACACACACACCGACAACACACACACACACACACACACACCGACAACACACACACACACACACTGACAACACACACACACACACACACCGACAACACACACACACACACACCGACAACACACACACACACACCGACAACACACACACACCGACAACTCACACACACACACACACACACACACACCGACAACACACACACACCGACAACACACACACACACAACACACACACACACACCGACAACACACACACACACACACCGACAACACACACACACACCGACAACACACACACACACAACACACACACACCGACAATACACACACACACCGACAACACACACACACACACACACACCAACAACACACACACACCGACAACACACACACACACACACACACACACACACCCAGACTACACACACACACACCGACAACACACACACACACACCGACAACACACACACACACACAGACAACACACACACACACACCGACAACACACACACACACACACACCGACAACACACACACAAACAAACACCAGCAACACACACACACACACCGACAACACACACACACACACACACCGACAACACACACACACACACCGACAACACACACACACACACCGACAACACACACACACACACACACTGACAACACACACACACACCGACAACACACACACACACACACCGACAACACACACACACACACACACCGACAACACACACACACCGACAACACACACACACACACACACCGACAACACACACACACACACACCGACAACACACACACACACAACACACACACACACACCGACAACACACACACACACACACACCGACAACACACACACACACACACACACACCGACAAAACACACACACACCGACAACACACACACACACACACACCGACAACACACACACACACACAGACAACACATAAACACACACACACCGACAACACACACACACACACACTGACAACACACACACACACACACCGACAACACACACACACACACACACCGACAACACACACACACACACCGACAACACACACACACACACCGACAACACACACACACACACACACCGACAACAAACACACACACACACCGACAACACACACACACACCGACACCGACAACACACACACACACACACACTGACAACACACACATACACACACTGACAACACACACACACACACACACACACCGACAACACACACACACACACACACACTGACAACACACACACACACACACAGACAACACACACACACACACCGACAACACACACACACACACACCGACAACACAGACACACACACACACCGACAACACACACACACACACACACCGATAACACACAGACACACACTGACAACACACACACACACACCGACAACACACACACACACACACACACACCGACAACACACACACACACACACACCGACAACACACACACACACACACAACACACACACACACACCGACAACACACACACACACCGACAACACACACACACACACACCGACAACACACACTCACACACCGACAACAGACACACACACAACGACCACACACACACACACACACCGACAACACACACACACACACACCGACAACACACACACACACACACCGACAACACACACACACACACACACACACCGACAACACACACACACACACCGACAACACACACACACACACCAGCAACACACACACACACACCGACAACACACACACACACACACCGACAACACACACACAACGACAACACACACACACACACACACACACCGACAACACACACACACACACACTGACAAGACACACAACCACACACCGACAACACACACACACACACACCGACAACACACACACACACACCGACAACACACACACACCGACAACACACACACACACACACACACCGACAACACACACACCGACAACACACACACACACAACACACACACACACACCGACAACACACACACACACACACCGACAACACACACACACACCGACAACACACACACACACAACACACACACACCGACAACACACACACACACCGACAACACACACACACACACACACACACCAACAACACACACACACCGACAACACACACACACACACACACACCCAGACTACACACACACACACCGACAACACACACACACACACCGACAACACACACACACACACCGACAACACACACACACACACACACCGACAACACACACACACACACACCGACAACACACACACACACACACACCGACAACACACACACCCCGACAACACACACACACACACCGGCAACACACACACACACACACACCGACAACACACACACACACACACACACACCGACAACACACACACACACACACACTGACAACACACACACACACACACACCGACAACACACACACACACCGACAACACACACACACACAACACACACACACACACCGACAACACACACACACACACAACGACAACACACACACACAAACACACCGACATCACACACGCACACACCGACAACACACACACACACACCGACAACACACACACACCGACAACACACACACACACACACAACACACACACACCGACAACACACACACACACCGACAACACACACACACACACACACACACACTCACACACACACCGACAACACACACACACACACCGACAACACACACACACACACCGACAACACACACACACCGACAACACACACACACACACACACCGACAACACACACACACACACACCGACAACACACACACACACAACACACACACACACACCGACAACACACACACACACACACCGACAACACACACACACACACACACCGACAAAACACACACACACCGACAACACACACACACACACACACCGACAACACACACACACACACAGACAACACATAAACACACACACACCGACAACACACACACACACACACTGACAACACACACACACACACACCGACAACACACACACACACACACACCGACAACACACACACACACACCGACAACACACACACACACACACACCGACAACACACACACACACACACACACCGACAACAAACACACACACACACCGACAACACACACACACACCGACAACACACACACACACACACCGACAACACACACACACACACACACTGACAACACACACATACACACACTGACAACACACACACACACACACACCGACAACACACACACACACACACACACTGACAACACACACACACACACACACAGACAACACACACACACACACCGACAACACACACACACACACACCGACAACACAGACACACACACACACCGACAACACACACACACACACACACACACCGATAACACACAGACAAACACTGACAACACACACACACACACCGACAACACACACACACACACACACCGACAACACACACACACACACACACCGACAACACACACACACAGACAACACACACACACACACACACACACACACCGACAGCACACACACACACACACACCGACAACACACACACACACACACAACACACACACACACACCGACAACACACACACACACCGACAACACACACACACACACACCGACAACACACACTCACACACCGACAACAGACACACACACAACGACCACACACACACACACACACCGACAACACACACACACACACACCGACAACACACACACACACACACCGACAACACACACACACACACACACACACCGACAACACACACACA
Source organism: Salmo salar (assembly GCF_965601325.2). Lineage (NCBI taxonomy): Eukaryota > Metazoa > Chordata > Actinopteri > Salmoniformes > Salmonidae > Salmo > Salmo salar. The sequence continues at coordinate 82,016 of NC_138317.1, read as the reverse complement.
CACACCGACAACACACACACACACACCAGCAACACACACACACACACACACCGACAACACACACACACACACACCGACAACACACATACACACACCGACAACACACACACAACGACAACACACACACACACACACACACACCGACAACACACACACACACACACTGACAAGACACACACACACACACCGACAACACACACACACACACCGACAACACACACACACACACCGACAACACACACACCGACAACACACACACACACACACACCGACAACAAACACACACACACACCGACAACACACACACACACCGACAACACACACACACACACACCGACAACACACACACACACACACACTGACAACACACACATACACACACTGACAACACACACACACACACACACACACCGACAACACACACACACACACACACACACTGACAACACACACACACACACACAGACAACACACACACACACACCGACAACACACACACACACACACCGACAACACAGACACACACACACACCGACAACACACACACACACACACACCGATAACACACAGACACACACTGACAACACACACACACACACCGACAACACACACACACACACACACCGACAACACACACACACACACACACCGACAACACACACACACACACACAACACACACACACACACCGACAACACACACACACACCGACAACACACACACACACACACCGACAACACACACTCACACACCGACAACAGACACACACACAACGACCACACACACACACACACACCGACAACACACACACACACACACCGACAACACACACACACACACACCGACAACACACACACACACACACACACACCGACAACACACACACACACACCGACAACACACACACACACACCAGCAACACACACACACACACACCGACAACACACACACACACACACCGACAACACACACACAACGACAACACACACACACACACACACACACCGACAACACACACACACACACACTGACAAGACACACAACCACACACCGACAACACACACACACACACACCGACAACACACACACACACACCGACAACACACACACACCGACAACACACACACACACACACACACCGACAACACACACACCGACAACACACACACACACAACACACACACACACACCGACAACACACACACACACACACCGACAACACACACACACACCGACAACACACACACACACAACACACACACACCGACAACACACACACACACCGACAACACACACACACACACACACACACCAACAACACACACACACCGACAACACACACACACACACACACCCAGACTACACACACACACACACCGACAACACACACACACACACCGACAACACACACACACACACCGACAACACACACACACACACACACCGACAACACACACACACACACACCGACAACACACACACACACACACACCGACAACACACACACCCCGACAACACACACACACACACCGGCAACACACACACACACACACACCGACAACACACACACACACACACACACACCGACAACACACACACACACACACACACTGACAACACACACACACACACACACCGACAACACACACACACACCGACAACACACACACACACAACACACACACACACACCGACAACACACACACACACACAACGACAACACACACACACAAACACACCGACATCACACACGCACACACCGACAACACACACACACACACCGACAACACACACACACACACACCGACAACACACACACACACACACACAACACACACACACCGACAACACACACACACACCGACAACACACACACACACACACACACACCGACAACACACACACACACACACACCGACAACACACACACACACACACACCACCGACTACACACACACACACCGACAACACACACACACACACCGACAACACACACACACACACCGACAACACACACACACACACACCGACAACACACACACACACACACCGACAACACACACACACACACAACGACAACACACACACACAAACACACCGACATCACACACACACACACACCGACAACACACACACACACACCGACAACACACACACACACACCGACAACACACACACACACACACACAACACACACACACCGACAACACACACACACACCGACAACACACACACACACACACACACACAAAGACAACACACACACACACACACACCGACAACACACACACACACACACACACACACACACCGACTACACACACACACACCGACAACACACACACACACACCGACAACACACACACACACACCGACAACACACACACACACCGACAACACACACACACACACACAGACAACACACACACACACACACACACCGACAACACACACACACACACACACCGACAACACACACACAAACAAACACCAGCAACACACACACACACACCGACAACACACACACACACACCGACAACACACACACACACACCGACAACACAAACACACACACCGACAACACACACACACACACACACTGACAACACACACACACACCGACAACACACACACACACACACCGACAACACACACACACACACACACCGACAACACACACACACCGACAACACACACACACACACACACCGACAACACACACACACACACACCGACAACACACACACACACAACACACACACACACACCGACAACACACACACACACACACACCGACAACACACACACACACACACACACACCGACAAAACACACACACACCGACAACACACACACACACACACACCGACAACACACACACACACACAGACAACACATAAACACACACACACCGACAACACACACACACACACACTGACAACACACACACACACACACCGACAACACACACACACACACACACCGACAACACACACACACACACCGACAACACACACACACACACCGACAACACACACACACACACACACACCGACAACAAACACACACACACACCGACAACACACACACACACCGACAACACACACACACACACACCGACAACACACACACACACACACACTGACAACACACACATACACACACTGACAACACACACACACACACACACACACCGACAACACACACACACACACACACACTGACAACACACACACACACACACAGACAACACACACACACACACCGACAACACACACACACACACACCGACAACACAGACACACACACACACCGACAACACACACACACACACACACACACCGATAACACACAGACACACACTGACAACACACACACACACACCGACAACACACACACACACACACACCGACAACACACACACACACACACACCGACAACACACACACACACACACAACACACACACACACACCGACAACACACACACACACCGACAACACACACACACACACACCGACAACACACACTCACACACCGACAACAGACACACACACAACGACCACACACACACACACACACCGACAACACACACACACACACACCGACAACACACACACACACACACACACCGACAACACACACACACACACACACACCGACAACACACACACACACACCGACAACACACACACACACACCAGCAACACACACACACACACACCGACAACACACACACACACACACCGACAACACACATACACACAGCGACAACACACACACAACGACAACACACACACACACACACACACACCGACAACACACACACACACACACTGACAAGACACACACACACACACCGACAACACACACACACACACACACCGACAACACACACACACACACCGACAACACACACACACCGACAACACACACACACACACACACACCGACAACACACACACCGACAACACACACACACACAACACACACACACACACCGACAACCAACACACACACACCGACAACACACACACACACCGACAACACACACACACACAACACACACACACCGACAACACACACACACACCGACAACACACACACACACACACACACACCAACAACACACACACACCGACAACACACACACACACACACACACACACACACCCAGACTACACACACACACACCGACAACACACACACACACACCGACAACACACACACACACACCGACAACACACACACACACACACACCGACAACACACACACACACACACCGACAACACACACACACACACACACCGACAACACACACACCCCGACAACACACACACACACACCGGCAACACACACACACACACACACCGACAACACACACACACACACACACACCGACAACACACACACACACACACACACACACTGACAACACACACACACACACACACCGACAACACACACACACACCGACAACACACACACACACAACACACACACACACACCGACAACACACACACACACAACGACAACACACACACACAAACACACCGACATCACACACGCACACACCGACAACACACACACACACACACCGACAACACACACACACACACACCGACAACACACACACACACACACAACACACACACACCGACAACACACACACACACCGACAACACACACACACACACACACACACACTCACACACACACCGACAACACACACACACACACCGACAACACACACACACACACCGACAACACACACACACCGACAACACACACACACACACACACCGACAACACACACACACACACACACCGACAACACACACACACACAACACACACACACACCGACAACACACACACACACACACCGACAACACACACACACACACACACCGACAAAACACACACACACAGACAACACATAAACACACACACACCGACAACACACACACACACACACACTGACAACACACACACACACACACCGACAACACACACACACACACACACCGACAACACACACACACACACCGACAACACACACACACACACACACCGACAACACACACACACACACACACACCGACAACAAACACACACACACACCGACAACACACACACACACCGACAACACACACACACACACACCGACAACACACACACACACACACACTGACAACACACACATACACACACTGACAACACACACACACACACACACACACCGACAACACACACACACACACACACACTGACAACACACACACACACACACACAGACAACACACACACACACACCGACAACACACACACACACACACCGACAACACAGACACACACACACACCGACAACACACACACACACACACACACACCGATAACACACAGACACACACTGACAACACACACACACACACCGACAACACACACACACACACACACCGACAACACACACACACACACACACCGACAACACACACACACAGACAACACACACACACACACACACACACCGACAGCACACACACACACACACACCGACAACACACACACACACACACAACACACACACACACACCGACAACACACACACACACCGACAACACACACACACACACACCGACAACACACACTCACACACCGACAACAGACACACACACAACGACCACACACACACACACACACCGACAACACACACACACACACACCGACAACACACACACACACACACCGACAACACACACACACACACACACACACCGACAACACACACACACACACCGACAACACACACACACACACCAGCAACACACACACACACACACACCGACAACACACACACACACACACCGACAACACACATACACACACCGACAACACACACACAACGACAACACACACACACACACACACACACCGACAACACACACACACACACACTGACAAGACACACACACACACACCGACAACACACACACACACACCGACAACACACACACACACACCGACAACACACACACCGACAACACACACACACACACACACACACACCGACAACACACACACCGACAACACACACACACACAACACACACACACACCGACAACACACACACACACACCGACAACACACACACACACCGACAACACACACACACACAACACACACACACCGACAACACACACACACACACCGACAACACACACACACACACACACACACCAACAACACACACACACCGACAACACACACACACACACACACACACACACACACACACCCAGACTACACACACACCGACAACACACACACACACACCGACAACACACACACACACACCGACAACACACACACACTCACACACCGACAACACACACACACACACACACCGACAACACACACACACACACACCGACAACACACACACACCGACAACACACACACACACACCGGCAACACACACACACACACACACCGACAACACACACACACACACACACACCGACAACACACACACACACACACACACTGACAACACACACACACACACACACCGACAACACACACACACACACACCGACAACACACATACACACACCGACAACACACACACACACACACACACACACACACACACACACCGACAACACACACACACACACACCGACAACACACACACAAACAAACACCAGCAACACACACACACACACCGACAACACACACACACACACACCGACAACACACACACACCGACAACACACACACACACACACACTGACAACACACACACACACACACCGACAACACACACACACACACACACCGACAACACACACACACACACAAACCGACAACACACACACACCGACAACACACACACACACACACACTCGGACAACACACACACACACACACACACCGACAACACACACACACACAAACACACACACCGACAACACACACACACACACACACACACACACACTGACAACACACACACACACACACCGACAACACACACACACACCGACAACACACACACACACACACCGACAACACACATACACACACCGACAACACACACACAACGACAACACACACACACACACACACACACACCGACAACACACACACACACACACTGACAAGACACACACACACACACCGACAACACACACACACACACCGACAACACACACACACACACCGACAACACACACACCGACAACACACACACACACACACACACACACCGACAACACACACACCGACAACACACACACACACAACACACACACACACACCGACAACACACACACACACACCGACAACACACACACACACCGACAACACACACACACACAACACACACACACCGACAACACACACACACACACCGACAACACACACACACACACACACACACCAACAACACACACACACCGACAACACACACACACACACACACACACACACCCAGACTACACACACACCGACAACACACACACACACACCGACAACACACACACACACACCGACAACACACACACACTCACACACCGACAACACACACACACACACACACCGACAACACACACACACACACACCGACAACACACACACACCGACAACACACACACACACACCGGCAACACACACACACACACACACCGACAACACACACACACACACACACACCGACAACACACACACACACACACACACTGACAACACACACACACACACACACCGACAACACACACACACACACACCGACAACACACATACACACACCGACAACACACACACACACACACACACACACACACACACACACCGACAACACACACACACACACACCGACAACACACACACAAACAAACACCAGCAACACACACACACACACCGACAACACACACACACACACACCGACAACACACACACACCGACAACACACACACACACACACACTGACAACACACACACACACACACCGACAACACACACACACACACACACCGACAACACACACACACACACAAACCGACAACACACACACACCGACAACACACACACACACACACACTCGGACAACACACACACACACACACACACCGACAACACACACACACACAAACACACACACCGACAACACACACACACACACACACACACACACACACTGACAACACACACACACACACACCGACAACACACACACACACCGACAACACACACACACACACACCGACAACACACACACACCGACAACACACACACACACACACACCGACAACACACACACACACACACCGACAACACACACACACACAACACACACACACACCGACAACACACACACACACACACACCGACAACACACACACACACACACCGACAAAACACACACACCGACAACACAGACACACACACACCGACAACACACACACACACACCGACAACACACACACACACACTGACAACACACACACACACACACCGACAACACACACACACACACCGACAACACACACACACACACACCGACAACACACACACACACACACACCGACAACACACACACTCACACACACACACACCGACAACACACACACACACACCGACAACACACACACACAAACACACTGACAACACACACACTCACACACCGACAACAGACACACACACAATGACCACACACACACACACACACCGACAACACACACACACACACACCGACAACACACACACACACACACCGACAACACACACACACACATACACACACCGACAACACACACACACACACCGACAACACACACACACACACCAGCAACACACACACACCGACAACACACACACACACACACAAACCGACAACACACACACACCGACAACACACACACACACACACACTCGGACAACACACACACACACACACACACCGACAACACACACACACACAAACACACACACCGACAACACACACACACACACACACACACACACTGACAACACACACACACACACACCGACAACACACACACACACCGACAACACACACACACACACACCGACAACACACACACACCGACAACACACACACACACACACACCGACAACACACACACACACACACCGACAACACACACACACACAACACACACACACACCGACAACACACACACACACACACACCGACAACACACACACACACACCGACAACAGACACACACACAATGACCACACACACACACACACACCGACAACACACACACACACACACCGACAACACACACACACACACACCGACAACACACACACACACACACACACACACACTGACAACACACACACACACCGACAACACACACAAACACCGACAACACACACACACACACACCGACAACACACACACACCGACAACACACACACACACACACACCGACAACACACACACACACACACCGACAACACACACACACACAACACACACACACACCGACAACACACACACACACACACACCGACAACACACACACACACACCGACAACACACACACACACACCGACAACACACACACACACACCGACAACACACACACACACAACACACACACACCGACAACACACACACACACCGACAACACACACACACACACACACACACAAAGACAACACACACACACACACACACCGACAACACACACACACACACACACACACCGACTACACACACACACACCGACAACACACACACACACACCGACAACACACACACACACACCGACAACACACACACACACACCGACAACACACACACACACAGACAACACACACACACACACACACACCGACAACACACACACACACACACACCGACAACACACACACAAACAAACACCAGCAACACACACACACACACCGACAACACACACACACACACACACCGACAACACACACACACACACCGACAACACACACACACACACCGACAACACACACACACACACACACTGACAACACACACACACACCGACAACACACACACACACACACCGACAACACACACACACACACACACCGACAACACACACACACCGACAACACACACACACACACACACCGACAACACACACACACACACACCGACAACACACACACACACAACACACACACACACACCGACAACACACACACACACACACACCGACAACACACACACACACACACACCGACAAAACACACACACACCGACAACACACACACACACACACACCGACAACACACACACACACACAGACAAAACATAAACACACACACACCGACAACACACACACACACACACTGACAACACACACACACACACACCGACAACACACACACACACACACACCGACAACACACACACACACACCGACAACACACACACACACACCGACAACACACACACACACACACACACCGACAACAAACACACACACACACCGACAACACACACACACACCGACAACACACACACACACACACCGACAACACACACACACACACACACTGACAACACACACATACACACACTGACAACACACACACACACACACACACACCGACAACACACACACACACACACACACTGACAACACACACACACACACACAGACAACACACACACACACACCGACAACACACACACACACACACCGACAACACAGACACACACACACACCGACAACACACACACACACACACACACACCGATAACACACAGACACACACTGACAACACACACACACACACCGACAACACACACACACACACACACCGACAACACACACACACACACACACCGACAACACACACACACACACACAACACACACACACACACCGACAACACACACACACACCGACAACACACACACACACACACCGACAACACACACTCACACACCGACAACAGACACACACACAACGACCACACACACACACACACACCGACAACACACACACACACCGACAACACACACACACACACACACACCGACAACACACACACACACACACACACCGACAACACACACACACACACCGACAACACACACACACACACACCAGCAACACACACACACACACACCGACAACACACACACACACACACACCGACAACACACATACACACACCGACAACACACACACAACGACAACACACACACACACACACACACACACACCGACAACACACACACACACACACTGACAAGACACACACACACACACCGACAACACACACACACACACACACACACCGACAACACACACACACACACCGACAACACACACACACCGACAACACACACACACACACACACCGACAACACACACACCGACAACACACACACACACAACACACACACACACACCGACAACACACACACACACACACCGACAACACACACACACACCGACAACACACATACACACAACACACACACACCGACAACACACACACACACCGACAACACACACACACACACACACACACCAACAACACACACACACCGACAACACACACACACACACACACACACACACACCCAGACTACACACACACACACCGACAACACACACACACACACCGACAACACACACACACACACCGACAACACACACACACACACACACCGACAACACACACACACACACACCGACAACACACACACACACACACACCGACAACACACACACCCCGACAACACACACACACACACCGGCAACACACACACACACACACACACCGACAACACACACACACACACACACACCGACAACACACACACACACACACACACACACTGACAACACACACACACACACACACCGACAACACACACACACACACACCGACAACACACACACACACAACACACACACACACACCGACAACACACACACACACACAACGACAACACACACACACAAACACACCGACATCACACACGCACACACCGACAACACACACACACACACACCGACAACACACACACACACCGACAACACACACACACACACACAACACACACACACCGACAACACACACACACACCGACAACACACACACACACACACACACACACTCACACACACACCGACAACACACACACACACACCGACAACACACACACACACACACACCGACAACACACACACACACACACCGACAACACACACACACACAACACACACACACACACCGACAACACACACACACACACACCGACAACACACACACACACACACACCGACAAAACACACACACACCGACAACACACACACACACACACACCGACAACACACACACACACACAGACAACACATAAACACACACACACCGACAACACACACACACACACACTGACAACACACACACACACACACCGACAACACACACACACACACACACCGACAACACACACACACACCGACAACACACACACACACACACCGACAACACACACACACACACACACACCGACAACAAACACACACACACACCGACAACACACACACACACCGACAACACACACACACACACACCGACAACACACACACACACACACACTGACAACACACACATACACACACTGACAACACACACACACACACACACACACAGACAACACACACACACACACCGACAACACACACACACACACACCGACAACACAGACACACACACACACCGACAACACACACACACACACACACACACCGATAACACACAGACACACACTGACAACACACACACACACACCGACAACACACACACACACACACACCGACAACACACACACACACACACACCGACAACACACACACACAGACAACACACACACACACACACACACACCGATAACACACAGACACACACTGACAACACACACACACACACCGACAACACACACACACACACACACCGACAACACACACACACACACACACAACACACACACACACACCGACAACACACACACACACACACTGACAAGACACACACACACACACCGACAACACACACACACACACACACACACCGACAACACACACACACACACCGACAACACACACACACCGACAACACACACACACACACACACACACCGACAACACACACACCGACAACACACACACACACAACACACACACACACACCGACAACACACACACACACACACCGACAACACACACACACACCGACAACACACATACACACAACACACACACACCGACAACACACACACACACCGACAACACACACACACACACACACACACCAACAACACACACACACCGACAACACACACACACACACACATACACACACACCCAGACTACACACACACACACCGACAACACACACACACACACCGACAACACACACACACACACCGACAACACACACACACACACACACCGACAACACACACACACACACACCGACAACACACACACACACACACACCGACAACACACACACCCCGACAACACACACACACACACCGGCAACACACACACACACACACACACCGACAACACACACACACACACACACACCGACAACACACACACACACACACACACACACTGACAACACACACACACACACACACCGACAACACACACACACACCGACAACACACACACACACAACACACACACACACACCGACAACACACACACACACACAACGACAACACACACACACAAACACACCGACATCACACACGCACACACCGACAACACACACACACACACACCGACAACACACACACACACCGACAACACACACACACACACACAACACACACACACCGACAACACACACACACACCGACAACACACACACACACACACACACACACTCACACACACACCGACAACACACACACACACACCGACAACACACACACACACACACACCGACAACACACACACACACACACCGACAACACACACACACACAACACACACACACACACCGACAACACACACACACACACACCGACAACACACACACACACACACACCGACAAAACACACACACACCGACAACACACACACACACACACACCGACAACACACACACACACACAGACAACACATAAACACACACACACCGACAACACACACACACACACACTGACAACACACACACACACACACCGACAACACACACACACACACACACCGACAACACACACACACACCGACAACACACACACACACACACCGACAACACACACACACACACACACACCGACAACAAACACACACACACACCGACAACACACACACACACCGACAACACACACACACACACACCGACAACACACACACACACACACACTGACAACACACACATACACACACTGACAACACACACACACACACACACAGACAACACACACACACACACCGACAACACACACACACACACACCGACAACACAGACACACACACACACCGACAACACACACACACACACACACACACCGATAACACACAGACACACACTGACAACACACACACACACACCGACAACACACACACACACACACACCGACAACACACACACACACACACACCGACAACACACACACACAGACAACACACACACACACACACACACACACACACACACTGACAGCACACACACACACACACACCGACAACACACACACACACACACACAACACACACACACACACCGACAACACACACACACACCGACAACACACACACACACACACCGACAACACACACTCACACACCGACAACAGACACACACACAACGACCACACACACACACACACACCGACAACACACACACACACACACCGACAACACACACACACACACACCGACAACACATACACACACACACACACACCGACAACACACACACACACACCGACAACACACACACACACACCAGCAACACACACACACACACACACCGACAACACACACACACACACACCGACAACACACATACACACACCGACAACACACACACAACGACAACACACACACACACACACACACACACCGACAACACACACACACACACACTGACAAGACACACACACACACACCGACAACACACACACACACACCGACAACACACACACACACACCGACAACACACACACCGACAACACACACACACACACACACACACACCGACAACACACACACCGACAACACACACACACACAACACACACACACACACCGACAACACACACA
The DNA here is from genome assembly GCF_965601325.2 of Salmo salar. NCBI lineage: Eukaryota > Metazoa > Chordata > Actinopteri > Salmoniformes > Salmonidae > Salmo > Salmo salar. The sequence continues at coordinate 66,694 of NC_138317.1, read as the reverse complement.
CACACACCGACAACACACACACACACCGACAACACACACACACACAACACACACACACCGACAACACACACACACACACCGACAACACACACACACACACACACACACCAACAACACACACACACCGACAACACACACACACACACACACACACACACACACCCAGACTACACACACACCGACAACACACACACACACACACCGACAACACACACACACACACCGACAACACACACACACTCACACACCGACAACACACACACACACACACCGACAACACACACACACACCGACAACACACACACACCGACAACACACACACACACACCGGCAACACACACACACACACACACCGACAACACACACACACACACACACACACCGACAACACACACACACACACACACACACTGACAACACACACACACACACACACCGACAACACACACACACACACACCGACAACACACACACACACAACACACACACACACCGACAACACACACACACACACAACGACAACACACACACACAAACACACCGACATCACACACACACACACCGACAACACACACACACACACCGACAACACACACACACACACCGACAACACACACACACACACACACAACACACACACACCGACAACACACACACACACCGACAACACACACACACACACACACACACACCGACAACACACACACACACACACACCGACAACACACACACACACACACACACACACACACACCGACTACACACACACACACCGACAACACACACACACACACCGACAACACACACACACACACCGACAACACACACACACACACACCGACAACACACACACACACACACACACACTGACAACACACACACACACACACACACCGACAACACACACACACACACCGACAACACACACACACACACACACACACACAACACACACACACCGACAACACACACACACACACAACGACAACACACACACACAAACACAACGACAACACACACACACACACCGACAACACACACACACACACCGACAACACACACACACACCGACAACACACACACACACACACACACACACACACACACACCGACAACACACACACACACACACACACCGACAACACACACACAAACAAACACCAGCAACACACACACACACACCGACAACACACACACACACACCAACAACACACACACACACACCGACAACACACACACACACACCGACAACACACACACACACACACCTACAACACACACACACACACACACACACACACACACACACACCGACAACACACACACACACACACCGACAACACACACACAAACAAACACCAGCAACACACACACACACACCGACAACACACACACACACACACCCACAACACACACACACACACCGACAACACACACACTGACAACACACACACACACACACACACCGACAAAACACACACACACACACACACACACACACACACACACCGACAACACACACACAAACAAACACCAGCAACACACACACACACACAGACAACACACACACACACAGATCCACAACACACACACACACACACACCGACAACACACACACTGACAACACACACACACACACACACACCGACAAAACACACACACCGACAACACACACACACACACTGACAACACACACACACACACACCGAAAACACACACACACACACACTGACAACACACACACACACACACCGACAACACACACACACACACACACCGACAACACACACACTCACACACACACACACCGACAACACACACACACACACACAACACACACACCGACAACACACACACACACCGACAACACACACACACAAACACACTGACAACACACACACACACACCGACAACACACACACACCGACAACACACACACACACACACACACACCGACAACACACACACACACACCGACAACACACACACACACACCAGCAACACACACACACACCGACAACACACACACACACACCGACAACACACACACACACACACACACACCAACAACACACACACACACACACTGACAACACACACACACACACACACACACACCGACAACACACACACACACCGACAACACACACACACACACACACCGACAACACACACCACCGACAACACACACACACACACACACACACACCGACAACACACACACACCGACAACACACACACACACAACACACACACACACAACGACAACACACACACAAACACACACCGACAACACACACACACACACCGACAACACACACACACACACACCGACAACACACACACACACACACACACCCCGACAACACACACACACCGACAACACACACACACACAGACAACACACACACACACACACACCGACAACACACACACACACACCGACAACACACACACACACACCGACAACACACACACACACACCGACAACACACACACACACACACCGACAACACAAACACACACAACACACACACACACACCGACAACACACACACATACACAACGACAACACACACACACAAACACACCGACATCACACACACACACACCAGCAACACACACACACACACACACCGACAACACACACACACACACACCGACAACACACATACACACACCGACAACACACACACAACGACAACACACACACACACACACACACACACCGACAACACACACACACACACACTGACAAGACACACACACACACACCGACAACACACACACACACACACACCGACAACACACACACACACACCGACAACACACACACACACACAACGACAACACACACACACAAACACAACGACAACACACACACACACACCGACAACACACACACACACCGACAACACACACACACACCGACAACACACACACACACACACACACACACACACACACACACACACACACCGACAACACACACACACACACACACACCGACAACACACACACAAACAAACACCAGCAACACACACACACACACCGACAACACACACACACACACCAACAACACACACACACACACCGACAACACACACACACACACCGACAACACACACACACACACACCGACAACACACACACACACACACACACACACACACACACACCGACAACACACACACACACCGACAACACACACACAAACAAACACCAGCAACACACACACACACACCGACAACACACACACACACACACCCACAACACACACACACACACCGACAACACACACACTGACAACACACACACACACACACCGACAACACACACACACACACACCGACAACACACACACACACACAAACCGACAACACACACACACCGACAACACACACACACACACACACTCGGACAACACACACACACACACACCGACAACACACACACACACAAACACACACACCGACAACACACACACACACACACACACCGACAACACACACACACACACAACACACACACACACACCGACAACACACACACACACACAACACACACACACACACCGACAACACACACACACACACACACCGACAACACACACACACAAACACACTGACAACACACACACACACACCGACAACACACACACACCGACAACACACACACACACACACACCGACAACACACACACACACACCGACAACACACACACACACACCAGCAACACACACACACACACACCGACAACACACACACACACACACCGACAACACACACACACACCGACAACACACACACACACACCGACAACACACACACACACACACACACCAACAACACACACACACACACACACACTGACAACACACACACACACACACACACACACCGACAACACACACACACACCGACAACACACACACACACACACACCGACAACACACACACACCGACAACACACACACACACACACACACACCGACAACACACACACACCGACAACACACACACACACAACACACACACACACAACGACAACACACACACAAACACACACCGACAACACACACACACACACCGACAACACACACACACACACACCGACAACACACACACACACACACACACCCCGACAACACACACACACCGACAACACACACACACACAGACAACACACACACACACACACACCGACAACACACACACACACCGACAACACACACACACACACCGACAACACACACACACACACACCGACAACACACACACACACACACACACACACACACTGACAACACACACACACACACACACCGACAACACACACACACACACACCGACAACACAAACACACACAACACACACACACACACCGACAACACACACACATACACAACGACAACACACACACACAAACACACCGACATCACACACACACACACCGACAACACACACACACACACCGACAACACACACACACACACCGACAACACACACACACACACACAACACACACACACCGACAACACACACACACACACCGACAACACACACACACACACCGACAACACACACACACACACACCGACAACACACACACACACACACACACACTGACAACACACACACACACACACACACCGACAACACACACACACACACCGACAACACACACACACACACACACACACACAACACACACACACCGACAACACACACACACACACAACGACAACACACACACACAAACACAACGACAACACACACACACACACCGACAACACACACACACACACCGACAACACACACACACACCGACAACACACACACACACACACACACACACACACACACACCGACAACACACACACACACACACACACCGACAACACACACACAAACAAACACCAGCAACACACACACACACACCGACAACACACACACACACACCAACAACACACACACACACACCGACAACACACACACACACACCGACAACACACACACACACACACCTACAACACACACACACACACACACACACACACACACACACACCGACAACACACACACACACACACCGACAACACACACACAAACAAACACCAGCAACACACACACACACACCGACAACACACACACACACACACCCACAACACACACACACACACCGACAACACACACACTGACAACACACACACACACACACACACCGACAACACACACACACACACACACACACACACACACACACCGACAACACACACACACACACACACACACACACACACACGACAACACACACACACACAGACCCACAACACACACACACACACACACCGACAACACACACACTGACAACACACACACACACACACACACCGACAAAACACACACACCGACAACACACACACACACACTGACAACACACACACACACACACCGAAAACACACACACACACACACTGACAACACACACACACACACACCGACAACACACACACACACACACACCGACAACACACACACTCACACACACACACACCGACAACACACACACACACACACAACACACACACCGACAACACACACACACACCGACAACACACACACACAAACACACTGACAACACACACACACACACCGACAACACACACACACCGACAACACACACACACACACACACACACCGACAACACACACACACACACCGACAACACACACACACACACCAGCAACACACACACACACACACCGACAACACACACACACACACACCGACAACACACACACACACCGACAACACACACACACACACCGACAACACACACACACACACACACACACCAACAACACACACACACACACACTGACAACACACACACACACACACACACACACACACCGACAACACACACACACACCGACAACACACACACACACACACACCGACAACACACACCACCGACAACACACACACACACACACACACACACCGACAACACACACACACCGACAACACACACACACACAACACACACACACACAACGACAACACACACACAAACACACACCGACAACACACACACACACACCGACAACACACACACACACACACCGACAACACACACACACACACACACACCCCGACAACACACACACACCGACAACACACACACACACAGACAACACACACACACACACACACCGACAACACACACACACACACCGACAACACACACACACACACCGACAACACACACACACACACCGACAACACACACACACACACACCGACAACACAAACACACACAACACACACACACACACCGACAACACACACACATACACAACGACAACACACACACACAAACACACCGACATCACACACACACACACCAGCAACACACACACACACACACACCGACAACACACACACACACACACCGACAACACACATACACACACCGACAACACACACACAACGACAACACACACACACACACACACACACACCGACAACACACACACACACACACTGACAAGACACACACACACACACCGACAACACACACACACACACACACCGACAACACACACACACACACCGACAACACACACACACACACAACGACAACACACACACACAAACACAACGACAACACACACACACACACCGACAACACACACACACACCGACAACACACACACACACCGACAACACACACACACACACACACACACACACACACACACACACACACACCGACAACACACACACACACACACACACCGACAACACACACACAAACAAACACCAGCAACACACACACACACACCGACAACACACACACACACACCAACAACACACACACACACACCGACAACACACACACACACACCGACAACACACACACACACACACCGACAACACACACACACACACACACACACACACACACACACCGACAACACACACACACACCGACAACACACACACAAACAAACACCAGCAACACACACACACACACCGACAACACACACACACACACACCCACAACACACACACACACACCGACAACACACACACTGACAACACACACACACACACACCGACAACACACACACACACACACCGACAACACACACACACACACAAACCGACAACACACACACACCGACAACACACACACACACACACACTCGGACAACACACACACACACACACCGACAACACACACACACACAAACACACACACCGACAACACACACACACACACACACACCGACAACACACACACACACACAACACACACACACACACCGACAACACACACACACACACAACACACACACACCGACAACACACACACACACACACACCGACAACACACACACACAAACACACTGACAACACACACACACACACCGACAACACACACACACCGACAACACACACACACACACACACCGACAACACACACACACACACCGACAACACACACACACACACCAGCAACACACACACACACACACCGACAACACACACACACACACACCGACAACACACACACACACCGACAACACACACACACACACCGACAACACACACACACACACACACACCAACAACACACACACACACACACACACTGACAACACACACACACACACACACACACACACCGACAACACACACACACACCGACAACACACACACACACACACACCGACAACACACACACACCGACAACACACACACACACACACACCGACAACACACACACACCGACAACACACACACACACAACACACACACACACAACGACAACACACACACAAACACACACCGACAACACACACACACACACCGACAACACACACACACACACACCGACAACACACACACACACACACACACCCCGACAACACACACACACCGACAACACACACACACACAGACAACACACACACACACACACACCGACAACACACACACACACCGACAACACACACACACACACCGACAACACACACACACACACCGACAACACACACACACACACACACACACACACACTGACAACACACACACACACACACACCGACAACACACACACACACACACCGACAACACAAACACACACAACACACACACACACACCGACAACACACACACATACACAACGACAACACACACACACAAACACACCGACATCACACACACACACACCGACAACACACACACACACACCGACAACACACACACACACACCGACAACACACACACACACACACAACACACACACACCGACAACACACACACACACCGACAACACACACACACACACACACACACACACACACACACACCGACAACACACACACACACCGACAACACACACACACACACACACACACACACACACACACACCGACTACACACACACACACCGACAACACACACACACACACCGACAACACACACACACACACACCGACAACACACACACACACACACACACACACACTGACAACACACACACACACACACACCGACAACTCACACACACACACACCGACAACACACACACACTGACAACACACACACACACACACCGACAACACACACACACACACACCGACAACACACACACACACACACACACACACACACAACACACACACACACACCGACAACACACACACACACACAACGACAACACACACACACAAACACAACGACAACACACACACACCGACAACACACACACACACACCGACAACACACACACACACCAACAACACACACACACACACACACACACACACACACACACACACCGACAACACACACACACACACACACACCGACAACACACACACAAACAAACACCAGCAACACACACACACACACCGACAACACACACACACACACCAACAACACACACACACACACCGACAACACACACACACACACCGACAACACACACACACACACACCGACGACACACACACACACACACACACACACACACACACACACCGACAACACACACACACACACACCGACAACACACACACAAACAAACACCAGCAACACACACACACACACCGACAACACACACACACCCACAACACACACACACACACCGACAACACACACACTGACAACACACACACACACCGACAACACACACACACACACACCGACAACACACACACACACACAAACCGACAACACACACACACCGACAACACACACACACACACACACTCGGACAACACACACACACACACACCGACAACACACACACACACACACAAACACACACACCGACAACACACACACACACACACACACCGACAACACACACACACACCGACAACACACACACACACACACACACCGACAACACACACACACCGACAACACACACACACACACACACACCGACAACACACACACACACACACCGACAACACACACACACACAACACACACACACACCGACAACACACACACACACACACACACCGACAAAACACACACACCGACAACACAGACACACACACACACCGACAACACACACACACACACACCGACAACACACACACACACACTGACAACACACACACACACACACCGAAAACACACACACACACACACCGACAACACACACACACACACACCGACAACACACACACACACACACACCGACAACACACACACTCACACACACACACACCGACAACACACACACACACACAACACACACACACACACCGACAACACACACACACACACACACCGACAACACACACACACAAACACACTGACAACACACACACACACACCGACAACACACACACACCGACAACACACACACACACACACACACACCGACAACACACACACACACACCGACAACACACACACACACACCAGCAACACACACACACACACACCGACAACACACACACACACACACCGACAACACACACACACACACCGACAACACACACACACACACACACACACCAACAACACACACACACACACACACACTGACAACACACACACACACACACACACACACACCGACAACACACACACACACCGACAACACACACACACACACACACCGACAACACACACACACCGACAACACACACACACACACACACACACCGACAACAAACACACACCGACAACACACACACACACAACACACACACACACAACGACAACACACACACAAACACACACCGACAACACACACACACACACCGACAACACACACACACACACACCGACAACACACACACACACACACACACCCCGACAACACACACACACCGACAACACACACACACACAGACAACACACACACACACACACACCGACAACACACACACACACACCGACAACACACACACACACACCGACAACACACACACACACACACCAACAACACAAACACACACAACACACACACACACACCGACAACACACACACATACACAACGACAACACACACACACAAACACACCGACATCACACACACACACACCGACAACACACACACACACACCGACAACACACACACACACACCGACAACACACACACACACACACAACACACACACACCGACAACACACACACACACCGACAACACACACACACACACACACACACACACACACCGACAACACACACACACACACACACCGACAACACACACACACACACACACACACCGACTACACACACACACACCGACAACACACACACACACACCGACAACACACACACACACACCGACAACACACACACACACACACCGACAACACACACACACACACACACACACACTGACAACACACACACACACACACACCGACAACTCACACACACACACACCGACAACACACACACACTGACAACACACACACACACACACACCGACAACACACACACAGACACACCGACAACACACACACACACAACACACACACACACCGACAACACACACACACACACACCGACAACACACACACACACACACACCGACAAAACACACACACCGACAACACAGACACACACACACACCGAAAACACACACACACACACACCGACAACACACACACACACACTGACAACACACACACACACCGACAACACACACACACACACACACCGACAACACACACACACACACACCGACAACACACACACACACACACACCGACAACACAAACACTCACACACACACACACCGACAACACACACACACACACACCACACACACACACCGACAACACACACACACACACACACCGACAACACACACACACAAACACACTGACAACACACACACACACCGACAAAACACACACACCGACAACACACACACACACACACACACACACACCGACAACACACACACACACACCGACAACACACACACACACACCAGCAACACACACACACACACCGACAACACACACACACACACACCGACAAAACACACACACACACCGACAACACACACACACACACCGACAACACACACACACACACACACACCGACAACACACACACACACACACACACACTGACAACACACACACACACACACACCGACAACACACACACACACACACTGACAACACACACACACACACACACCGACAACACACACACACCGACAACACACGAACACACACACACACACACCGACAACACACACACACCGACAACACACACACACAACACACACAAACACAACGACAACACACACACACACACACCGACAACACACACACACACACACCGACAACACACACACACACACCGACAACACACACACACACAGACAACACACACACACACACACACCGACAACACACACACACACACCGACAACACATAAACACACACACACCGACAACACACACACACACACACCGACAACACACACACACACACACCGACAACACACACACACACACAGACCGACAACACACACACACACACACCGACAACACACACACACACACCGACAACACACACACACACACACACACACACACCGACAACAAACACACACACACACCGACAACACACACACACACCGACAACACACACACACACACACCGACAACACACACACACACACCGACAACACACACATACACACACTGACAACACACACACACACACACACACCGACAACACACACACACACACTGACAACACACACACACACACACAGACAACACACACACACACACCGACAACACACACACACACACACACACACACGACAACACACACACACACACACACACCGACAACACACACACACACACACACACACACACACCGACTACACACACACACACCGACAACACACACACACACACCGACAACACACACACACACCGACAACACACACACACACACCGACAACACACACACACACACACACACACACTGACAACACACACACACACACACACCGACAACACACACACACACACACCGACAACACACACACACTGACAACACACACACACACAACACACACACACACACCGACAACACACACACACACACAACGACAACACACACACACAAACACAACGACAACACACACACACACAACGACAACACACACACACACACCGACAACACACACACACACCGACAACACACACACACACACACACACACACACACACACACACCGACAACACACACACACACACACACACCGACAACACACACACAGACAAACACCAGCAACACACACACACACACCGACAACACACACACACACACCGACAACACACACACACACACCGACAACACACACACACACACCGACAACACACACACACACAAACCGACAACACACACACACACACACACACACACACACACACACACCGACAACACACACACACCGACAACACACACACAAACAAACACCAGCAACACACACACACACACCGACAACACACACACACACACACCGACAACACACACACACACACCGACAACACACACACACACACACACTGACAACACACACACACACACACCGACAACACACACACACACACCGACAACACACACACACACACAAACCGACAACACACACACACCGACAACACACACACACACACACACTCGGACAACACACACACACACACACACACCGACAACACACACACACACAAACACACACACCGACAACACACACACACACACACACACTGACAACACACACACACACACACACACCGACAACACACACACACACCGACAACACACACACACACACACCGACAACACACACACACCGACAACACACACATACACACACACCGACAACACACACACACACACACCGACAACACAGACACACACAACACACACACACACCGACAACACCCCCTCACACACACACCGACAACACACACACACACACACCGACAAAACACACACACCGACAACACAGACACACACACACACCGACAACACACACACACACACCGACAACACACACACACACACTGACAACACACACACACCGACAACACACACACACACCGACAACACACACACACACACACCGACAACACACACACACACACCGACAACACACACACTCACACACACACACACCGACAACACACACACACACCACAACACACACACACACACCGACAACACACACACACACACCGACAACACACACACAAACAAACACCAGCAACACACACACACACACCGACAACACACACACACACAAACACCGACAACACACACACACCGACAACACACACACACACACACACTGACAACACACACACACACACACCGACAACACACACACACACACACCGACAACACACACACACACACAAACCGACAACACACACACACCGACAACACACACACACACACACACTCGGACAACACACACACACACACACACCGACAACACACACACACACAAACACACACACCGACAACACACACACACACACACACACACACACACACACTGACCACACACACACACACACACACACACCGACAACACACACACACACCGACAACACACACACACACACACCGACAACACACACACACCGACAACACACACACACACACACACCGACAACACACACACACACCGACAACACACACACACACAACACACACACACACCGACAACACACACACACACACACCGACAACACACACACACACACACACACACCGACAAAACACACACACCGACAACACAGACACACACACACACCGACAACACACACACACACACACCGACAACACACACACACACACTGACAACACACACACACCGACAACACACACACACACACACCGACAACACACACACACACACCGACAACACACACACACACACACACCGACAACACACACACTCACACACACACACACCGACAACACACACACACACACAACACACACACACACCGACAACACACACACTCACACACACACACACCGACAACACACACACACACACAACACACACACACACCGACAACACACACACACACACACCGACAACACACACACACACACACACCGACAACACACACACTCACACACACACACACCGACAACACACACACACACACACACACACACACACACACACCGACAACACACACACACACACACCAGCAACACACACACACACACACTGACAACACACACACACACACACCCACAACACACACACACACACCGACAACACACACACTGACAACACACACACACACACACCGACAACACACACACACACACACCGACAACACACACACACACACAAACCGACAACACACACACACCGACAACACACACACACACACACACTCGGACAACACACACACACACACACCGACAACACACACACACACAAACACACACACCGACAACACACACACACACACACACACCGACAACACACACACACACACAACACACACACACACACCGACAACACACACACACACACAACACACACACACACACCGACAACACACACACACACACACACCGACAACACACACACACAAACACACTGACAACACACACACACACACCGACAACACACACACACCGACAACACACACACACACACACACCGACAACACACACACACACACCGACAACACACACACACACACCAGCAACACACACACACACACACCGACAACACACACACACACACACCGACAACACACACACACACCGACAACACACACACACACACCGACAACACACACACACACACACACACACCAACAACACACACACACACACACACACTGACAACACACACACACACACACACACACCGACAACACACACACACACCGACAACACACACACACACACACACCGACAACACACACACACCGACAACACACACACACACACACACACCGACAACACACACACACCGACAACACACACACACACAACACACACACACACAACGACAACACACACACAAACACACACCGACAACACACACACACACACCGACAACACACACACACACACACCGACAACACACACACACACACACACACACACCCCGACAACACACACACACCGACAACACACACACACACAGACAACACACACACACACACACACCGACAACACACACACACACACCGACAACACACACACACACACCGACAACACACACACACACACCGACAACACACACACACACACACACACACACACACTGACAACACACACACACACACACACCGACAACACACACACACACACACCGACAACACAAACACACACAACACACACACACACACCGACAACACACACACATACACAACGACAACACACACACACAAACACACCGACATCACACACACACACACCGACAACACACACACACACACCGACAACACACACACACACACCGACAACACACACACACACACACAACACACACACACCGACAACACACACACACACCGACAACACACACACACACACACACACACACACACCGACAACACACACACACACACACACCGACAACACACACACACACACACACACACACACACACCGACTACACACACACACACCGACAACACACACACACACACCGACAACACACACACACACACACCGACAACACACACACACACACACACACACACACTGACAACACACACACACACACACACCGACAACTCACACACACACACACCGACAACACACACACACTGACAACACACACACACACACACCGACAACACACACACACACACACCGACAACACACACACACACACACACACACACACACAACACACACACACACACCGACAACACACACACACACACAACGACAACACACACACACAAACACAACGATAACACACACACACCGACAACACACACACACACACCGACAACACACACACACACCGACAACACACACACACACACACACACACACACACACACACACACCGACAACACACACACACACACACACACCGACAACACACACACAAACAAACACCAGCAACACACACACACACACCGACAACACACACACACACACCAACAACACACACACACACACCGACAACACACACACACACACCGACAACACACACACACACACACCGACGACACACACACACACACACACACACACACACACACACACCGACAACACACACACACACACACACACCGACAACACACACACAAACAAACACCAGCAACACACACACACACACCGACAACACACACACACACCCACAACACACACACACACACCGACAACACACACACTGACAACACACACACACACACACCGACAACACACACACACACACACCGACAACACACACACACACACAAACCGACAACACACACACACCGACAACACACACACACACAGACACTCGGACAACACACACACCGACAACACACACACACACACACAAACACACACACCGACAACACACACACACACACACCGACAACACACACACACACCGACAACACACACACACACACACACACACCGACAACACACACACACCGACAACACACACACACACACACACACCGACAACACACACACACACCGACAACACACACACACACAACACACACACACACCGACAACACACACACACACACACACACACCGACAAAACACACACACCGACAACACAGACACACACACACACCGACAACACACACACACACACACCGACAACACACACACACACACTGACAACACACACACACACACACCGAAAACACACACACACACACACCGACAACACACACACACACACACCGACAACACACACACACACACACACCGACAACACACACACTCACACACACACACACCGACAACACACACACACACACAACACACACACACACACCGACAACACACACACACACACCGACAACACACACACACAAACACACTGACAACACACACACACACACCGACAACACACACACACCGACAACACACACACACACACACACACACCGACAACACACACACACACACCGACAACACACACACACACACCAGCAACACACACACACACACACCGACAACACACACACCACACACCGACAACACACACACACACACCGACAACACACACACACACACACACACACCAACAACACACACACACACACACACTGACAACACACACACACACACACACACACCGACAACACACACACACACCGACAACACACACACACACACACACCGACAACACACACACACCGACAACACACACACACACACACACACACCGACAACACACACACACCGACAACACACACACACACAACACACACACACACAACGACAACACACACACAAACACACACCGACAACACACACACACACACCGACAACACACACACACACACACCGACAACACACACACACACACACACACCCCGACAACACACACACACCGACAACACACACACACACAGACAACACACACACACACACACACCGACAACACACACACACACACCGACAACACACACACACACACCGACAACACACACACACACACACCAACAACACAAACACACACAACACACACACACACACCGACAACACACACACATACACAACGACAACACACACACACAAACACACCGACATCACACACACACACACCGACAACACACACACACACACCGACAACACACACACACACACCGACAACACACACACACACACACAACACACACACACCGACAACACACACACACACCGACAACACACACACACACACACACACACACACACACCGACAACACACACACACACACACACCGACAACACACACACACACACACACACACACACAGACTACACACACACACACCGACAACACACACACACACACTGACAACACACACACACACACCGACAACACACACACACACACACCGACAACACACACACACACACACACACACACTGACAACACACACACACACACACACCGACAACTCACACACACACACACCGACAACACACACACACTGACAACACACACACACACACACACCGACAACACACACACAGACACACCGACAACACACACACACACAACACACACACACACCGACAACACACACACACACACACCGACAACACACACACACACACACACCGACAAAACACACACACCGACAACACAGACACACACACACACCGAAAACACACAGACACACACACCGACAACACACACACACACACTGACAACACACACACACACCGACAACACACACACACACACACCGACAACACACACACACACACACCGACAACACACACACACACACACACCGACAACACAAACACTCACACACACACACACCGACAACACACACACACACACACCACACACACACACCGACAACACACACACACACACACACCGACAACACACACACACAAACACACTGACAACACACACACACACCGACAACACACACACACCGACAACACACACACACACACACACACACACACCGACAACACACACACACACACCGACAACACACACACACACACCAGCAACACACACACACACACCGACAACACACACACACACACACCGACAAAACACACACACACACCGACAACACACACACACACACCGACAACACACACACACACACACACACCGACAACACACACACACACACACACACACTGACAACACACACACACACACACACCGACAACACACACACACACACACTGACAACACACACACACACACACACCGACAACACACACACACCGACAACACACGAACACACACACACACACACCGACAACACACACACACCGACAACACACACACACAACACACACAAACACAACGACAACACACACACACACACACCGACAACACACACACACACACCGACAACACACACACACACACCGACAACACACACACACACAGACAACACACACACACACACACACCGACAACACACACACACACACCGACAACACATAAACACACACACACCGACAACACACACACACACACACTGACAACACACACACACACACACCGACAACACACACACACACACAGACCGACAACACACACACACACACCGACAACACACACACACACACCGACAACACACACACACACACACACACACACACCGACAACAAACACACACACACACCGACAACACACACACACACACCGACAACACACACACACACACACCGACAACACACACACACACACACACACCGACAACACACACATACACACACTGACAACACACACACACACACACACACCGACAACACACACACACACACTGACAACACACACACACACACACAGACAACACACACACACACACCGACAACACACACACACACACACCGACAACACACACACACACACCGACAACACACACACACACACACACACACACACACACCGACTACACACACACACACCGACAACACACACACACACACCGACAACACACACACACACCGACAACACACACACACACACACCGACAACACACACACACACACACACACACACTGACAACACACACACACACACACCGACAACACACACACACACACACCGACAACACACACACACTGACAACACACACACACACAACACACACACACACACCGACAACACACACACACACACAACGACAACACACACACACAAACACAACGACAACACACACACACACACCGACAACACACACACACACACCGACAACACACACACACACCGACAACACACACACACACACACACACACACACACACACACCGACAACACACACACACACACACACACCGACAACACACACACAGACAAACACCAGCAACACACACACACACACCGACAACACACACACACACACCGACAACACACACACACACACCGACAACACACACACACACACCGACAACACACACACACACAAACCGACAACACACACACACACACACACACACACACACACACACACACACCGACAACACACACACACCGACAACACACACACAAACAAACACCAGCAACACACACACACACACCGACAACACACACACACACACACCGACAACACACACACACACACCGACAACACACACACACACACACACTGACAACACACACACACACACCGACAACACACACACACACACAAACCGACAACACACACACACCGACAACACACACACACACACACACTCGGACAACACACACACACACACACACACCGACAACACACACACACACAAACACACACACCGACAACACACACACACACACACACACACACACACACACTGACAACACACACACACACACACACACCGACAACACACACACACACCGACAACACACACACACACACACCGACAACACACACACACCGACAACACACACACACACACACACCGACAACACACACACACACACACCGACAACACAGACACACACAACACACACACACACCGACAACACCCCCTCACACACACACCGACAACACACACACACACACACCGACAAAACACACACACCGACAACACAGACACACACACACACCGACAACACACACACACACACCGACAACACACACACACACACTGACAACACACACACACCGACAACACACACACACACCGACAACACACACACACACCGACAACACACACACACACACACACCGACAACACACACACTCACACACACACACACCGACAACACACACACACACACAACACACACACACACACCGACAACACACACACACACACACTGACAACACACACACACACACACCGACAACACACACACACACACACCGACAACACACACACACACACAAACCGACAACACACACACACCGACAACACACACACACACACACACTCGGACAACACACACACACACACACACCGACAACACACACACACACAAACACACACACCGACAACACACACACACACACACACACACACACACACACTGACCACACACACACACACACACACACACCGACAACACACACACACACCGACAACACACACACACACACCGACAACACACACACACCGACAACACACACACACACACACACCGACAACACACACACACACCGACAACACACACACACACAACACACACACACACCGACAACACACACACACACACACCGACAACACACACACACACACACACACACCGACAAAACACACACACCGACAACACAGACACACACACACACCGACAACACACACACACACACACCGACAACACACACACACACACTGACAACACACACACACCGACAACACACACACACACACACCGACAACACACACACACACACACCGACAACACACACACACACACACACCGACAACACACACACTCACACACACACACACCGACAACACACACACACACACAACACACACACACACCGACAACACACACACACACACACCGACAACACACACACACACACACACCGACAACACACACA
Source organism: Salmo salar (assembly GCF_965601325.2). Taxonomy (NCBI): domain Eukaryota; kingdom Metazoa; phylum Chordata; class Actinopteri; order Salmoniformes; family Salmonidae; genus Salmo; species Salmo salar. The sequence continues at coordinate 44,481 of NC_138317.1, read as the reverse complement.
CTCACACACACACACACCGACAACACACACACACACACAACACACACACACACACCGACAACACACACACACACACACCGACAACACACACACAAACAAACACCAGCAACACACACACACACACCGACAACACACACACACACACACACCGACAACACACACACACCGACAACACACACACACACACACTGACAACACACACACACACCGACAACACACACACACACACACACCGACAACACACACACACACACAAACCGACAACACACACACACCGACAACACACACACACACACACACTCGGACAACACACACACACACAAACACACACACCGACAACACACACACACACACACACACACACACACTGACCACACACACACACACACACACACCGACAACACACACACACACCGACAACACACACACACACACTGACAACCCACACACACACACACACCGACAACACACACACACACACACCGACAACACACACACACACACACCGACAACACACACACACACACACACCGACAACACACACACTCACACACACACACACCGACAACACACACACACACACAACACACACACACACCGACAACACACACACACACACACACCGACAACACACACACACAAACACACTGACAACACACACACACACACACCGACAACACACACACACCGACAACACACACACACACACACACACACACACCGACAACACACACACACACACTGACAACACACACACACACACCAGCAACACACACACACACACCGACAACACACACACACACACACCGACAAAACACACACACACACCGACAACACACACACACACACCGACAACACACACACACACACACACACCGACAACACACACACACACTGACAACACACACACACACACACACACACCGACAACACACACACACACACACCGACAACACACACACACACACACACCGACAACACACACACACCGACAACACACACACACACACACACACACACACCGACAACACACACACACCGACAACACACACACACACAACACACACAAACACAACGACAACACACACACACACACACCGACAACACACACACACACACCGACAACACACACACACACACCGACAACACACACACACACACACACACACCCCGACAACACACACACACCGACAACACACACACACACAGACAACACACACACACACACACACCGACAACACACACACACACACCGACAACACATAAACACACACACACCGACAACACACACACACACACACTGACAACACACACACACACCGACAACACACACACACACAGACCGACAACACACACACACACACCGACAACACACACACACACACCGACAACACACACACACACACACACACACACCGACAACAAACACACACACACACCGACAACACACACACACACACCGACAACACACACACACACACACCGACAACACACACACACACACACACCGACATCACACACATACACACACTGACAACACACACACACACACACACCGACAACACACACACACACTGACAACACACACACACACACACAGACAACACACACACACACACCGACAACACACACACACACACACCGACAACACACACACACACACACACCGACAACACACACACACACACACACACACACACACACACCGACTACACACACACACACCGACAACACACACACACACACCGACAACACACACACACACACCGACAACACACACACACACCGACAACACACACACACACACACACACACACACTGACAACACACACACACACACACCGACAACACACACACACACACACCGACAACACACACACACTGACAACACACACACACACAACACACACACACACACCGACAACACACACACACACACAACGACAACACACACACACAAACACAACGACAACACACACACACACACCGACAACACACACACACACACACCGACAACACACACACACACCGACAACACACACACACACACACCGACAACACACACACACACACACACACACACTGACAACACACACACACACACACACCGACAACACACACACACACACACCGACAACACACACACACTGACAACACACACACACACAACACACACACACACACCGACAACACACACACACACACAACGACAACACACACACACAAACACAACGACAACACACACACACACACCGACAACACACACACACACACCGACAACACACACACACACCGACAACACACACACACACACACACACACACCGACAACACACACACACACACACACACCGACAACACACACACAGACAAACACCAGCAACACACACACACACCGACAACACACACACACACACACACACACACACTGACAACACACACACACACTGACAACACACACACACACCGACAACACACACACACACACACCGACAACACACACACACCGACAACACACACACACACACACACCGACAACACACACACACACACACCGACAACACACACACACACAACACACACACACACCGACAACACACACACACACACACACCGACAACACACACACACACACACCGACAAAACACACACACCGACAACACAGACACACACACACACCGACAACACACACACACACCGACAACACACACACACACACTGACAACACACACACACACACACCGACAACACACACACACACCGACAACACACACACACACACACCGACAACACACACACACACACACACCGACAACACACACACTCACACACACACACACCGACAACACACACACACACACAACACACACACACACACCGACAACACACACACACACACACACCGACAACACACACACAAACAAACACCAGCAACACACACACACACACCGACAACACACACACACACACACACCGACAACACACACACACCGACAACACACACACACACACACACTGACAACACACACACACACACACCGACAACACACACACACACACACCGACAACACACACACACACACAAACCGACAACACACACACACCGACAACACACACACACACACACACTCGGACAACACACACACACACACACCGACAACACACACACACACAAACACACACACCGACAACACACACACACACACACACACACACACACACTGACCACACACACACACACACACCAACAACACACACACACACCGACAACACACACACACACACTGACAACACACACACACCGACAACACACACACACACACACACCGACAACACACACACACACACACCGACAACACACACACACACAACACACACACACACCGACAACACACACACACACACACCGACAAAACACACACACCGACAACACAGACACACACACACACCGACAACACACACACACACACCGACAACACACACACACACACTGACAACACACACACACCGACAACACACACACACACACCGACAACACACACACACACACACCGACAACACACACACACACCGACAACACACACACTCACACACACACACACCGACAACACACACACACACACAACACACACACACCGACAACACACACACACACACACACCGACAACACACACACACAAACACACTGACAACACACACACACACACACCGACAACACACACACACCGACAACACACACACACACACACACACACCGACAACACTCACACACACACCGACAACACACACACACACACCAGCAACACACACACACACACACAACACACACACACACACACCGACAACACACACACACACACCGACAACACACACACACACACCGACAACACACACACACACACACACACCGACAACACACACACACACACACACACTGACAACACACACACACACACACACCGACAACACACACACACACACACCGACAACACACACACACACACACACCGACAACACACACACACCGACAACACACACACACACACACACACACCGACAACACACACACACCGACAACACACACACACACAACACACACAAACACAATGACAACACAAACACACACACACCGACAACACACACACACACCGACAACACACACACACACACACACCGACAACACACACACACACACACACCCCGACAACACACACACACCGACAACACACACACACACAGACAACACACACACACACACACACCGACAACACACACACACATACCGACAACACATAAACACACACACACCGACAACACACACACACACACACTGACAACACACACACACCGACAACACACACACACACACAGACCGACAACACACACACACACACCGACAACACACACACACACACCGACAACACACACACACACACACCGACAACAAACACACACACACACACACCGACAACACACACATACACACACCGACAACACACACACACACACCGACAACACACACACACACACACCGACAACACACACACACACACACACACCGACAACACACACATACACACACTGACAACACACACACACACACACACACCGACAACACACACACACACACTGACAACACACACACACACACACAGACAACACACACACACACACCGACAACACACACACACACACACCGACAACACACACACACACACCGACAACACACACACACACACACACACACACACACACCGACTACACACACACACACCGACAACACACACACACACACCGACAACACACACACACACACCGACAACACACACACACACACACCGACAACACACACACACACACACACACACACTGACAACACACACACACACACACACCGACAACACACACACACACACACCGACAACACACACACACTGACAACACACACACACACAACACACACACACACACCGACAACACACACACACACACAACGACAACACACACACACAAACACAATGACAACACACACACACCGACAACACACACACACACCAACAACACACACACACACCGACAACACACACAAACACACACACACACAGACACACACACACACACACACCGACAACACACACACACACACACACACCGACAACACACACACAAACAAACACCAGCAACACACACACACCGACAACACACACACACACACCGACAACACACACACACACACCGACAACACACACACACACACCGACAACACACACACACACAAACCGACAACACACACACACACACACACACACACACACACACACACACACACACCGACAACACACACACACACACACCGACAACACACACACAAACAAACACCAGCAACACACACACACACACCGACAACACACACACACACACACACCGACAACACACACACACACACAAACCGACAACACACACACACCGACAACACACACACACACACACACTCGGACAACACACACACACACACACACACCGACAACACACACACACACAAACACACAAACCGACAACACACACACACACACACACACACACACACTAACAACACACACACACACACACACCGACAACACACACACACACCGACAACACACACACACACACACCGACAACACACACACACCGACAACACACACACACACACACACCGACAACACACACACACACACACCGACAACACACACACACACAACACACACACACACCGACAACACACACACACACACACACCGACAACACACACACACACACACCGACAAAACACACACACCGACAACACAGACACACACACACCGACAACACACACACACACACTGACAACACACACACACACACTGACAACACACACACACACACACACACCGACAACACACACACACACACACCGACAACACACACACACACACACCGACAACACACACACACACACAACACACACACACACACCGACAACACACACACACACACACACCGACAACACACACACACAAACACACTGACAACACACACACTCACACACCGACAACAGACACACACACAATGACCACACACACACACACACACCGACAACACACACACACACACACCGACAACACACACACACACACACCGACAACACACACACACACACACCGACAACACACACACACACACCGACAACACACACACACACACCAGCAACACACGCACACACACACCGACAACACACACACACACACACCGACAACACACATACACACACCGACAACACACACACACACACACACACACACACACACACACACACACACACCGACAACACACACACACACACACCGACAACACACACACAAACAAACACCAGCAACACACACACACACACCGACAACACACACACACACACACCGACAACTCACACACACCGACAACACACACACACACACACACTGACAACACACACACACACACACCGACAACACACACACACACACACCGACAACACACACACACACACAAACCGACAACACACACACACCGACAACACACACACACACACACACTCGGACAACACACACACACACACCGACAACACACACACACACACAAACACACACACCGACAACACACACACACACACACACACACACACTGACAACACACACACACACACACCGACAACACACACACACACCGACAAGACACACACACACACACCGACAACACACACACACCGACAACACACACACACACACACACCGACAACACACACACACACACACCGACAACACACACACACACAACACACACACACACCGACAACACACACACACACACACACCGACAACACACACACACACACACACCGACAAAACACACTCACCGACAACACAGACACACACACACCGACAACACACACACACACACCGACAACACACACACACACACTGACAACAAACACACACACACACCGACAACACACACACACACACCGACAACACACACACACACACACCGACAACACACACACACACACACACCGACAACACACACACTCACACACACACACACCGACAACACACACACACACACAACACACACACACACACCGACAACACACACACACACACACACCGACAACACACACACACAAACACACTGACAACACACACACTCACACACCGACAACAGACACACACACAATGACCACACACACACACACACACCGACAACACACACACACACACACCGACAACACACACACACACACACACACACCGACAACACACACACACACACCGACAACACACACACACACACCAGCAACACACACACACACACACCGACAACACACACACACACACAAACCGACAACACACACACACCGACAACACACACACACACACACACTCGGACAACACACACACACACACACACACCGACAACACACACACACACAAACACACACACCGACAACACACACACACACACACACACACACACTGACAACACACACACACACACACCGACAACACACACACACACCGACAACACACACACACACACACCGATAACACACACACACACACACCGACAACACACACACACACACACACACACACACACACTGACAACACACACACACACACACACCGACAACACACACACACACACACCGACAACACACACACACTGACAACACACACACACACAACACACACACACACACCGACAACACACACACACACACAACGACAACACACACACACAAACACAATGACAACACACACACACCGACAACACACACACACACCAACAACACACACACACACCGACAACACACACACACACACACACACACAGACACACACACACACACCGACAACACACACACACACACACACACCGACAACACACACACAAACAAACACCAGCAACACACACACACCGACAACACACACACACACACCGACAACACACACACACACACCGACAACACACACACACACACCGACAACACACACACACACAAACCGACAACACACACACACACACACACACACACACACACACACACACCGACAACACACACACACACACACCGACAACACACACACAAACAAACACCAGCAACACACACACACACACCGACAACACACACACACACACACCGACAACACACACACACACACCGACAACACACACACACACACACACTGACAACACACACACACACACACCGACAACACACACACACACACACCGACAACACACACACACACACAAACCGACAACACACACACACCGACAACACACACACACACACACACTCGGACAACACACACACACACACACACACCGACAACACACACACACACAAACACACACACCGACAACACACACACACACACACACACACACACTGACAACACACACACACACACACACCGACAACACACACACACACCGACAACACACACACACACACACCGACAACACACACACACCGACAACACACACACACACACACACCGACAACACACACACACACACACCGACAACACACACACACACAACACACACACACACCGACAACACACACACACACACACACCGACAACACACACACACACACACCGACAAAACACACACACCGACAACACAGACACACACACACCGACAACACACACACACACACCGACAACACACACACACACACTGACAACACACACACACACACACACACCGACAACACACACACACACACACCGACAACACACACACACACACACCGACAACACACACACACACACAACACACACACACACACCGACAACACACACACACACACACACCGACAACACACACACACAAACACACTGACAACACACACACTCACACACCGACAACAGACACACACACAATGACCACACACACACACACACACCGACAACACACACACACACACACCGACAACACACACACACACACACCGACAACACACACACACACACACACACCGACAACACACACACACACACCGACAACACACACACACACACCAGCAACACACGCACACACACACCGACAACACACACACACACACACCGACAACACACATACACACACCGACAACACACACACACACACACACACACACACACACACACACCGACAACACACACACACACACACCGACAACACACACACAAACAAACACCAGCAACACACACACACACACCGACAACACACACACACACACACCGACAACTCACACACACCGACAACACACACACACACACACACTGACAACACACACACACACACACCGACAACACACACACACACACACCGACAACACACACACACACACAAACCGACAACACACACACACCGACAACACACACACACACACACACTCGGACAACACACACACACACACCGACAACACACACACACACACAAACACACACACCGACAACACACACACACACACACACACACACACTGACAACACACACACACACACACCGACAACACACACACACACCGACAAGACACACACACACACACCGACAACACACACACACCGACAACACACACACACACACACACCGACAACACACACACACACACACACACCGACAACACACACACACACAAACACACACACCGACAACACACACACACACACACACACACACACTGACAACACACACACACACACACACCGACAACACACAAACACACCGACAACACACACACACACACACCGACAACACACACACACCGACAACACACACACACACACACACCGACAACACACACACACACACACCGACAACACACACACACACAACACACACACACACCGACAACACACACACACACACACACCGACAACACACACACACACACACCGACAAAACACACACACCGACAACACAGACACACACACACCGACAACACACACACACACACCGACAACACACACACACACACTGACAACACACACACACACACACACACCGACAACACACACACACACACACCGACAACACACACACACACACACCGACAACACACACACACACACAACACACACACACACACCGACAACACACACACACACACACACCGACAACACACACACACAAACACACTGACAACACACACACTCACACACCGACAACAGACACACACACAATGACCACACACACACACACACACCGACAACACACACACACACACACCGACAACACACACACACACACACCGACAACACACACACACACACACCGACAACACACACACACACACCGACAACACACACACACACACCAGCAACACACGCACACACACACCGACAACACACACACACACACACCGACAACACACATACACACACCGACAACACACACACACACACACACACACACACACACACACACACACCGACAACACACACACACACACACCGACAACACACACACAAACAAACACCAGCAACACACACACACACACCGACAACACACACACACACACACCGACAACTCACACACACCGACAACACACACACACACACACACTGACAACACACACACACACACACCGACAACACACACACACACACACCGACAACACACACACACACACAAACCGACAACACACACACACCGACAACACACACACACACACACACTCGGACAACACACACACACACACCGACAACACACACACACACACAAACACACACACCGACAACACACACACACACACACACACACACACTGACAACACACACACACACACACCGACAACACACACACACACCGACAAGACACACACACACACACCGACAACACACACACACCGACAACACACACACACACACACACCGACAACACACACACACACACACCGACAACACACACACACACAACACACACACACACCGACAACACACACACACACACACACCGACAACACACACACACACACACCGACAAAACACACACACCGACAACACAGACACACACACACCGACAACACACACACACACACCGACAACACACACACACACACTGACAACAAACACACACACACACCGACAACACACACACACACACCGACAACACACACACACACACCGACAACACACACACACACACACACCGACAACACACACACTCACACACACACACACCGACAACACACACACACACACAACACACACACACACACCGACAACACACACACACACACACACCGACAACACACACACACAAACACACTGACAACACACACACTCACACACCGACAACAGACACACACACAATGACCACACACACACACACACACCGACAACACACACACACACACACCGACAACACACACACACACACACACACACCGACAACACACACACACACACCGACAACACACACACACACACCAGCAACACACACACACACACACCGACAACACACACACACACACAAACCGACAACACACACACACCGACAACACACACACACACACACACTCGGACAACACACACACACACACACACACCGACAACACACACACACACAAACACACACACCGACAACACACACACACACACACACACACACACTGACAACACACACACACACACACCGACAACACACACACACACCGACAACACACACACACACACACCGACAACACACACACACCGACAACACACACACACACACACACCGACAACACACACACACACACACCGACAACACACACACACACAACACACACACACACCGACAACACACACACACACACACACCGACAACACACACACACACCGACAAAACACACACACCGACAACACAGACACACACACACCGACAACACACACACACACACCGACAACACACACACACACACTGACAACACACACACACACACACCGACAACACACACACACACACACCGACAACACACACACACACACACCGACAACACACACACACACACACTCACACACACACACACCGACAACACACACACACACACAACACACACACACACACCGACAACACACACACACAAACACACCGACAACACACACACACAAACACACTGACAACACACACACTCACACACCGACAACAGACACACACACAATGACCACACACACACACACACACCGACAACACACACACACACACACCGACAACACACACACACACACACCGACAACACACACACACACACACACACACCGACAACACACACACACACACCGACAACACACACACACACACCAGCAACACACACACACACACACCGACAACACACACACACACACACCGACAACACACATACACACACCGACAACACACACACACACACACACACACACACACACACACCGACAACACACACACACACACACACCGACAACACACACACAAACAAACACCAGCAACACACACACACACACAGACAACACACACACACACACACCGACAACACACACACACACACCGACAACACACACACACACACACACTGACAACACACACACACACACCGACAACACACACACACACACACCGACAACACACACACACACACAAACCGACAACACACACACACACACACACCGACAACACACACACACACACACCGACAACACACACACACACAACACACACACACACCGACAACACACACACACACACACACACACCGACAACACACACACACACACACCGACAAAACACACACACCGACAACACAGACACACACACACCGACAACACACACACACACACCGACAACACACACACACACACTGACAACACACACACACACACACCGACAACACACACACACACACACCGACAACACACACACACACACACACCGACAACACACACACACACACACACCGACAACACACACACTCACACACACACACCGACAACACACACACACACACAACACACACACACACACCGACAACACACACACACACACACACACCGACAACACACACACACAAACACACTGACAACACACACACTCACACACCGACATCAGACACACACACAATGACCACACACACACACACACACACCGACAACACACACACACACACACCGACAACACACACACACACACACCGACAACACACACACACTCACACACACACCGACAACACACACACACACACCGACAACACACACACACACACCAGCAACACACACACACACACACACACACACACCGACAACACACATACACACACCGACAACACACACACAACGACAGCACACACACACACACACACACACACACACCGACAACACACACACACACACACTGACAAGACACACACACACACACCGACAACACACACACACACACACACCGACAACACACACACACACACCGACAACACACACACACCGACAACACACACACACACACACACACCGACAACACACACACCGACAACACACACACACACAACACACACACACACACCGACAACACACACACACACACCGACAACACACACACACACCGACAACACACACACACACAACACACACACACCGACAACACACACACACACCGACAACACACACACACACAACACACACACACCGACAACACACACACACACACACACAAACACACACCCAGACTACACACACACACACCGACAACACACACACACACACACCGACAACACACACACACACACACACCGACAACACACACACACACACACCGACAACACACACACACACACCGACAACACACACACACCGACAACACACACACACACACCGGCAACACACACACACACACACACCGACAACACACACACACACACACACACACACCGACAACACACACACACACACACACACACACTGACAACACACACACACACACACACCGACAACACACACACACACACACCGACAACACACACACACAACACACACACACACACCGACAACACACACACACACACACAACGACAACACACACACACAATCACACCGACATCACACACACACACACCGACAACACACACACACACACACAACGACAACACACACACACACACACACCGACAACACACACACACACACCGACAACACACACACACACACACACACACACACACCGACTACACACACACACACCGACAACACACACACACACACCGACAACACACACACACACACCGACAACACACACACACCGACAACACACACACACACACACACACACACTGACAACACACACACACACACACACCGACAACACACACACACACACACACCGACAACACACACACACTGACAACACACACACACACAACACACACACACACACCGACAACACACACACACACCGACAACACACACACACACACCGACAACACACACACACACACACCGACAACACACACACACACACACACACTGACAACACACACACACACACACACCGGCAACACACACACACACACACCGACAACACACACACACTGACAACACACACACACACAACACACACACACACACCGACAACACACACACACACACAACGACAACACACACACACACACAACGACAACACACACACACACACCGACAACACACACACACACCAACAACACACACACACACCGACAACACACACACACACACACACACACAGACACACACACACACACACACCGACAACACACACACACACACACACACCGACAACACACACACAAACAAACACCAGCAACACACACACACCGACAACACACACACACACACCGACAACACACACACACACACCGACAACACACACACACACACCGACAACACACACACACACAAACCGACAACACACACACACACACACACACACACACACACACACACACACCGACAACACACACACACACACACCGACAACACACACACAAACAAACACCAGCAACACACACACACACACCGACAACACACACACACACACACCGACAACACACACACACACACCGACAACACACACACACACACACACTGACAACACACACACACACACACCGACAACACACACACACACACACCGACAACACACACACACACACAAACCGACAACACACACACACCGACAACACACACACACACACACACTCGGACAACACACACACACACACACACACCGACAACACACACACACACAAACACACACACCGACAACACACACACACACACACACACACACACTGACAACACACACACACACACACACCGACAACACACACACACACCGACAACACACACACACACACACCGACAACACACACACACCGACAACACACACACACACACACACCGACAACACACACACACACACACCGACAACACACACACACACAACACACACACACACCGACAACACACACACACACACACACCGACAACACACACACACACACACCGACAAAACACACACACCGACAACACAGACACACACACACCGACAACACACACACACACACCGACAACACACACACACACACTGACAACACACACACACACACACACACCGACAACACACACACACACACACCGACAACACACACACACACACACCGACAACACACACACACACACAACACACACACACACACCGACAACACACACACACACACACACCGACAACACACACACACAAACACACTGACAACACACACACTCACACACCGACAACAGACACACACACAATGACCACACACACACACACACACCGACAACACACACACACACACACCGACAACACACACACACACACACCGACAACACACACACACACACACACACCGACAACACACACACACACACCGACAACACACACACACACACCAGCAACACACGCACACACACACCGACAACACACACACACACACACCGACAACACACATACACACACCGACAACACACACACACACACACACACACACACACACACACACACACCGACAACACACACACACACACACCGACAACACACACACAAACAAACACCAGCAACACACACACACACACCGACAACACACACACACACACACCGACAACTCACACACACCGACAACACACACACACACACACACTGACAACACACACACACACACACCGACAACACACACACACACACACCGACAACACACACACACACACAAACCGACAACACACACACACCGACAACACACACACACACACACACTCGGACAACACACACACACACACCGACAACACACACACACACACAAACACACACACCGACAACACACACACACACACACACACACACACTGACAACAAACACACACACACACCGACAACACACACACACACCGACAAGACACACACACACACACCGACAACACACACACACCGACAACACACACACACACACACACCGACAACACACACACACACACACACACCGACAACACACACACACACAAACACACACACCGACAACACACACACACACACACACACACACACACTGACAACACACACACACACACACACCGACAACACACAAACACACCGACAACACACACACACACACACCGACAACACACACACACCGACAACACACACACACACACACACCGACAACACACACACACACACACCGACAACACACACACACACAACACACACACACACCGACAACACACACACACACACACACCGACAACACACACACACACACACCGACAAAACACACACACCGACAACACAGACACACACACACCGACAACACACACACACACACCGACAACACACACACACACACTGACAACACACACACACACACACACACCGACAACACACACACACACACACCGACAACACACACACACACACACCGACAACACACACACACACACAACACACACACACACACCGACAACACACACACACACACACACCGACAACACACACACACAAACACACTGACAACACACACACTCACACACCGACAACAGACACACACACAATGACCACACACACACACACACACCGACAACACACACACACACACACCGACAACACACACACACACACACCGACAACACACACACACACACACCGACAACACACACACACACACCGACAACACACACACACACACCAGCAACACACGCACACACACACCGACAACACACACACACACACACCGACAACACACATACACACACCGACAACACACACACACACACACACACACACACACACACACACACACCGACAACACACACACACACACACCGACAACACACACACAAACAAACACCAGCAACACACACACACACACCGACAACACACACACACACACACCGACAACTCACACACACCGACAACACACACACACACACACACACTGACAACACACACACACACACACCGACAACACACACACACACACACCGACAACACACACACACACACAAACCGACAACACACACACACCGACAACACACACACACACACACACTCGGACAACACACACACACACACCGACAACACACACACACACACAAACACACACACCGAC
The DNA here is from genome assembly GCF_965601325.2 of Salmo salar. Taxonomy (NCBI): domain Eukaryota; kingdom Metazoa; phylum Chordata; class Actinopteri; order Salmoniformes; family Salmonidae; genus Salmo; species Salmo salar. Next base: position 26,816 of record NC_138317.1, on the reverse strand, counting down.
AACACACACACACACACACACACACACACTGACAACACACACACACACACACCGACAACACACACACACACCGACAAGACACACACACACACACCGACAACACACACACACCGACAACACACACACACACACACACCGACAACACACACACACACACACCGACAACACACACACACACAACACACACACACACCGACAACACACACACACACACACACCGACAACACACACACACACACACCGACAAAACACACACACCGACAACACAGACACACACACACCGACAACACACACACACACACCGACAACACACACACACACACTGACAACAAACACACACACACACCGACAACACACACACACACACCGACAACACACACACACACACACCGACAACACACACACACACACACACCGACAACACACACACTCACACACACACACACCGACAACACACACACACACACAACACACACACACACACCGACAACACACACACACACACACACCGACAACACACACACACAAACACACTGACAACACACACACTCACACACCGACAACAGACACACACACAATGACCACACACACACACACACACCGACAACACACACACACACACACCGACAACACACACACACACACACACACACCGACAACACACACACACACACCGACAACACACACACACACACCAGCAACACACACACACACACACCGACAACACACACACACACACAAACCGACAACACACACACACCGACAACACACACACACACACACACTCGGACAACACACACACACACACACACACCGACAACACACACACACACAAACACACACACCGACAACACACACACACACACACACACACACACTGACAACACACACACACACACACCGACAACACACACACACACCGACAACACACACACACACACACCGACAACACACACACACCGACAACACACACACACACACACACCGACAACACACACACACACACACCGACAACACACACACACACAACACACACACACACCGACAACACACACACACACACACACCGACAACACACACACACACCGACAAAACACACACACCGACAACACAGACACACACACACCGACAACACACACACACACACCGACAACACACACACACACACTGACAACACACACACACACACACCGACAACACACACACACACACACCGACAACACACACACACACACACCGACAACACACACACACACACACTCACACACACACACACCGACAACACACACACACACACAACACACACACACACACCGACAACACACACACACAAACACACCGACAACACACACACACAAACACACTGACAACACACACACTCACACACCGACAACAGACACACACACAATGACCACACACACACACACACACCGACAACACACACACACACACACCGACAACACACACACACACACACCGACAACACACACACACACACACACACACCGACAACACACACACACACACCGACAACACACACACACACACCAGCAACACACACACACACACACCGACAACACACACACACACACACCGACAACACACATACACACACCGACAACACACACACACACACACACACACACACACACACACCGACAACACACACACACACACACACCGACAACACACACACAAACAAACACCAGCAACACACACACACACACAGACAACACACACACACACACACCGACAACACACACACACACACCGACAACACACACACACACACACACTGACAACACACACACACACACACCGACAACACACACACACACACACCGACAACACACACACACACACAAACCGACAACACACACACACACACACACCGACAACACACACACACACACACCGACAACACACACACACACAACACACACACACACCGACAACACACACACACACACACACACACCGACAACACACACACACACACACCGACAAAACACACACACCGACAACACAGACACACACACACCGACAACACACACACACACACCGACAACACACACACACACACTGACAACACACACACACACACACCGACAACACACACACACACACACCGACAACACACACACACACACACACCGACAACACACACACACACACACACCGACAACACACACACTCACACACACACACCGACAACACACACACACACACAACACACACACACACACCGACAACACACACACACACACACACACCGACAACACACACACACAAACACACTGACAACACACACACTCACACACCGACATCAGACACACACACAATGACCACACACACACACACACACACCGACAACACACACACACACACACCGACAACACACACACACACACACCGACAACACACACACACTCACACACACACCGACAACACACACACACACACCGACAACACACACACACACACCAGCAACACACACACACACACACACACACACACCGACAACACACATACACACACCGACAACACACACACAACGACAGCACACACACACACACACACACACACACACCGACAACACACACACACACACACTGACAAGACACACACACACACACCGACAACACACACACACACACACACCGACAACACACACACACACACCGACAACACACACACACCGACAACACACACACACACACACACACCGACAACACACACACCGACAACACACACACACACAACACACACACACACACCGACAACACACACACACACACCGACAACACACACACACACCGACAACACACACACACACAACACACACACACCGACAACACACACACACACCGACAACACACACACACACACACACACCAACAACACACACACACCGACAACACACACACACACACACACAAACACACACCCAGACTACACACACACACACCGACAACACACACACACACACACCGACAACACACACACACACACACACCGACAACACACACACACACACACCGACAACACACACACACACACCGACAACACACACACACCGACAACACACACACACACACCGGCAACACACACACACACACACACCGACAACACACACACACACACACACACACACCGACAACACACACACACACACACACACACACTGACAACACACACACACACACACACCGACAACACACACACACACACACCGACAACACACACACACAACACACACACACACACCGACAACACACACACACACACACAACGACAACACACACACACAATCACACCGACATCACACACACACACACCGACAACACACACACACACACACAACGACAACACACACACACACACACACCGACAACACACACACACACACCGACAACACACACACACACACACACACACACACACCGACTACACACACACACACCGACAACACACACACACACACCGACAACACACACACACACACCGACAACACACACACACACACACCGACAACACACACACACACACACACACACACTGACAACACACACACACACACACACCGACAACACACACACACACACACACCGACAACACACACACACTGACAACACACACACACACAACACACACACACACACCGACAACACACACACACACCGACAACACACACACACACACCGACAACACACACACACACACACCGACAACACACACACACACACACACACTGACAACACACACACACACACACACCGGCAACACACACACACACACACCGACAACACACACACACTGACAACACACACACACACAACACACACACACACACCGACAACACACACACACACACAACGACAACACACACACACACACAACGACAACACACACACACACACCGACAACACACACACACACACCGACAACACACACACACACCGACAACACACACACACACACACACACACACACACCGACAACACACACACACACACACACCGACAACACACACACAAACAAACACCAGCAACACACACACACACACCGACAACACACACACACACCAACAACACACACACACACCGACAACACACACACACACACCGACAACACACACACACACACCGACAACACACACACACACACACACACACACACACACACACCGACAACACACACACACACACACCGACAACACACACACAAACAAACACCAGCAACACACACACACACACCGACAACACACACACACACACACACCCACAACACACACACACACACCGACAACACACACACACACACACACTGACAACACACACACACACCGACAACACACACACACACACACCTACAACACACACACACACACAAACCAACAACACACACACACCGACAACACACACACACACACACACTCGGACAACACACACACACACACACACACCGACAACACACACACACACACACACACACCGACAACACACACACACACACCGACAACACACACACACACACCAGCAACACACACACACACACACCGACAACACACACACACACACACCGACAACACACATACACACACCGACAACACACACACAACGACAACACACACACACACACACACACCGACAACACACACACACACACACATTGACAAGACTCACACACACACACCGACAACACACACACACACACACACCGACAACACACACACACACACCGACAACACACACACACCGACAACACACACACACACACACACACCGACAACACACACACACGACAACACACACACACACAACACACACACACACACCGACAACACACACACACACACCGACAACACACACACACACCGACAACACACACACACACAACACACACACACCGACAACACACACACACACCGACAACACACACACACACACACACACACCAACAACACACACACACCGACAACACACACACACACACACACACACACACACACCCAGACTACACACACACACACCGACAACACACACACACACACACCGACAACACACACACACACACCGACAACACACACACACACACACACCGACAACACACACACACACACACCGACAACACACACACACACACACACAGACAACACACACACACCGACAACACACACACACACACCGGCAACACACACACACACACACAGCGACAACACACACACACACACACACACACACCGACAACACACACACACACACACACACACACTGACAACACACACACACACCGACAACACACACACACACCGACAACACACACACACACAACACACACACACACACCGACAACACACACACACACACAACGACAACACACACACACAAACACACCGACATCACACACACACACACCGACAACACACACACACACACCGAGAACACACACACACACCGACAACACACACACACACACACAACACACACACACCGACAACACACACACACACCGACAACACACACACACACACACACACACACACCGACAACACACACACACACACACACCGACAACACACACACACACACACACACACACACACCGACTACACACACACACACCGACAACACACACACACACACCGACAACACACACACACACACCGACAACACACACACACACACACCGACAACACACACACACACACACACACACACTGACAACACACACACACACACACACCGACAACACACACACACACACACCGACAACACACACACACTGACAACACACACACACACAACACACACACACACACCGACAACACACACACACACACAACGACAACACACACACACAAACACAACGACAACACACACACACACACCGACAACACACACACACACACCGACAACACACACACACACCGACAACACACACACACACACACACACACACACACACACACACACACCGACAACACACACACACACACACCGACAACACACACACAAACAAACACCAGCAACACACACACACACACCAACAACACACACACACACAAACAACACACACACACACACCGACAACACACACACACACACCGACAACACACACACACACACACCGACAACACACACACACACACACACACACACACACACACCGACAACACACACACACACACACCGACAACACACACACAAACAAACACCAGCAACACACACACACACACCGACAACACACACACACACACACCCACAACACACACACACACACCGACAACACACACACACACACACACTGACAACACACACACACACACACCGACAACACACACACACACACACTGACAACACACACACACACACAAACTGACAACACACACACACCGACAACACACACACACACACACACTCGGACAACACACACACACACACACACACCGACAACACACACACACACAAACACACACACCGACAACACACACACACACACACACACACACACACTGACAACACACACACACACACACACCGACAACACACACACACACCGACAACACACACACACACACCGACAACACACACACACCGACAACACACACACACACACACACCGACAACACACACACACACACACCGACAACACACACACACACAACACACACACACACCGACAACACACACACACACACACACTGACAACACACACACACACACACCGACAACACACACACACACACACTGTCAACACACACACACACACAAACCGACAACACACACACACCGACAACACACACACACACACACA
>NC_138317.1:15000-17500 GCF_965601325.2 Salmo salar | reverse complement strand
CACACACACCGACAACACACACACACACACACACCGACAACACACACACCGACAACACACACACACTGACAACACACACACACACAACACACACACACACACCGACAACACACACACACACACAACGACAACACACACACACACACAACGACAACACACACACACACACCGACAACACACACACACACACCGACAACACACACACACACCGACAACACACACACACACACACACACACACACACCGACAACACACACACACACACACACACCGACAACACACACACAAACAAACACCAGCAACACACACACACACACCGACAACACACACACACACCAACAACACACACACACACCGACAACACACACACACACACCGACAACACACACACACACACACCGACAACACACACACACACACACACACACACACACACCGACAACACACACACACACACACCGACAACACACACACAAACACCAGCAACACACACACACACACCGACAACACACACACACACACACCCACAACACACACACACACACCGACAACACACACACACACACACACTGACAACACACACACACACCTACAACACACACACACACACACACAACAACACACACACACACACACACTCGGACAACACACACACACACACACACACCGACAACACACACACACACACACACACACACCGACAACACACACACACACACCGACAACACACACACACACACCAGCAACACACACACACACACACCGACAACACACACACACACACACCGACAACACACATACACACACCGACAACACACACACAACGACAACACACACACACACACACACGACAACACACACACACACACACTGACAAGACTCACACACACACACCGACAACACACACACACACACACCGACAACACACACACACACACCGACAACACACACACACCGACAACACACACACACACACACACACACACCGACAACACACACACCGACAACACACACACACACAACACACACACACACACCGACAACACACACACACACACCGACAACACACACACACACCGACAACACACACACACACAACACACACACACCGACAACACACACACACACCGACAACACACACACACACACACACACACCAACAACACACACACACCGACAACACACACACACACACACACACACACACACCCAGACTACACACACACACACCGACAACACACACACACACACACCGACAACACACACACACACACCGACAACACACACACACACACACACCGACAACACACACACACACACACCGACAACACACACACACACACACACCGACAACACACACACACCGACAACACACACACACACACCGGCAACACACACACACACACACACCGACAACACACACACACACACACACACACACCGACAACACACACACACACACACACACACACTGACAACACACACACACACCGACAACACACACACACACACACCGACAACACACACACACACAACACACACACACACACCGACAACACACACACACACACAACGACAACACACACACACAAACACACCGACATCACACACACACACACCGACAACACACACACACACACCGAGAACACACACACACACCGACAACACACACACACACACACAACACACACACACCGACAACACACACACACACCGACAACACACACACACACACACACACACCGACAACACACACACACACACCGACAACACACACACACACACACACACACACACACACACCGACTACACACACACACACCGACAACACACACACACACACCGACAACACACACACACACACCGACAACACACACACACACACACCGACAACACACACACACACACACACACACACTGACAACACACACACACACACACACCGACAACACACACACACACACACCGACAACACACACACACTGACAACACACACACACACAACACACACACACACACCGACAACACACACACACACACAACGACAACACACACACACAAACACAACGACAACACACACACACACACCGACAACACACACACACACACCGACAACACACACACACACCGACAACACACACACACACACACACACACCGACAACACACACACACACACACCGACAACACACACACAAACAAACACCAGCAACACACACACACACACTGACAACACACACACACACACACACCGACAACACACACACACACCGACAACACACACACACACACCGACAACACACACACACCGACAACACACACACACACACACACCGACAACACACACACACACACACCGACAACACACACACACACAACACACACACACACCGACAACACACACACACACACACACTGACAACACACACACACACACACCGACAACACACACACACACACACTGTCAACACACACACACACACAAACCGACAACACACACA
>NC_138317.1:7500-10000 GCF_965601325.2 Salmo salar | reverse complement strand
ACACACACACACACACACTCGGACAACACACACACACACACACACACCGACAACACACACACACACACAAACACACACACCGACAACACACACACACACACACACACACACACTGACAACACACACACACACACACACCGACAACACACACACACACCGACAACACACACACACACACACACCGACAACACACACACACCGACAACACACACACACACACACACCGACAACACACACACACACCGACAACACACACCCACACAACACACACACACACCGACAACACACACACACACACACCGACAACACACACACACACACACACACACACTGACAACACACACACACACACACCGACAACACACACACACACACCGACAACACACACACACACACACTGACAACACACACACACACACACACCGACAACACACACACTCACACACACACACACCGACAACACACACACACACAACACACACACACACACCGACAACACACACACACACACCGACAACACACACACACAACACACTGACAACACACACACACTTACACACCGACAACACACACACACACACACCGACAACACACACACACACCGACAACACACACACACACACACACACACACACACACACACCGACAACACACACACACACACACACACCGACAACACACACACACACAAACACCGACCACACACACACACACACACCGACAACACACACACACACACCGACAACACACACACACACACACGACAACACACACACACACACAGACAACACACACACACACACACACCGACAACACACACACACACAACACACACACACTGACAACACACACACACACACACCGACAACACACACACACACACCGACACACACACACACACACACCGACAACACACACACACACAACACACCGACAACACACACACACACAAACACACACACCGACAACACACACACACACACACACACACACACACACTGACAACACACACACACACACACACCGACAACACACACACACACACACCGACAACACACACACACCGACAACACACACACACACACACACCGACAACACACACACACACACACAGACAACACACACACACACACCGACAACACACACACACACACCGACAACACACACACACACACACACCGACAACACACACACACACACACACACACTGACAACACACACACACACATACACACCGACAACACACACACACACACACCGACAACACACACACACTGACAACACACACACACACAACACACACACACACACCGACAACACACACACACACACACAACGACAACACACACACACAAACACAACGACAACACACACACACACACCGACAACACACACACACACACACACCGACAACACACACACACACCGACAACACACACACACACACACACACACACACACACACCGACAACACACACACACACACACACACCGACAACACACACACAAACAAACACCAGCAACACACACACACACACCGACAACACACACACACACACCGACAACACACACACAAACACCGACAACACACACACACACACACCGACAACACACACACACACAAACACCAGCAACACACACACACACACCGACAACACACACACACACACACACACACACCGACAACACACACACACACAACACACACACACACACCGACAACACACACACACACACCGACAACACACACACACACACACGACAACACACACACACTACACACCGACAACACACACACACACACACACCGACAACACACACACACACCGACAACACACACACACACACACACACACACACACACACCGACAACACACACACACACACACACACCGACAACACACACACAAACACACACCAGCAACACACACACACACACCGACAACACACACACACACACCGACAACACACACACACACACCGACAACACACACACACACACCGACAACACACACACACAAACACACCGACAACACACACACACACAAACACACACACCGACAACACCGACAACACACACACACACACTGACAACACACACACACACCGACAACACACACACACACACACCGACAACACACACACACACACACACCGACAACACACACACCACACACACACACACCGACAACACACACACACACACACACACACACGACAACACACACACACACACACACCGACAACACACACACACACACACCGACAACACACACACACACAACACACACACACACACCGACAACACACACACACACACACCGACAACACACACACACAAACACACCGACAACACACACACACACACCGACAACACACACACACACCGACAACACACACACACACACCGACAACACACACACACACACACACAACACACACACACCGACAACACACACACACCGACAACACACACACACACACACACACACACACCGAC
>NC_138317.1:0-2500 GCF_965601325.2 Salmo salar | reverse complement strand
CACACACAAACAAACACCAGCAACACACACACACACACCGACAACACACACACACACACCGACAACACACACACAAACACCGACAACACACACACACACACACCGACAACACACACACAAACAAACACCAGCAACACACACACACACACCGACAACACACACACACACACACCGACAACACACACACACACACCGACAACACACACACACAAACACACTGACAACACACACACACACACACCGACAACACACACAAACACAAACACACACACCGACAACACACACACACACACACACACACACACTGACAACACACACACACACACACCGACAACACACACACACACACACCGACAACACACACACACCGACAACACACACACACACACACACCGACAACACACACACACACCGACAACACACACACACACAACACACACACACACCGACAACACACACACACACACACACACCGACAACACACACACACACACACCGACAAAACACACACACCGACAACACAGACACACACACACACCGACAACACACACACACACACCGACAACACACACACACACACTGACAACACACACACACACCGACAACACACACACACACACACCGACAACACACACACACACACACACCGACAACACACACACTCACACACACACACACCGACAACACACACACACACACACACACACACTGACAACACACACACACACACACACCGACAACACACACACACCGACAACACAGACACACACACACACCGACAACACACACACACACACCGACAACACACACACACACACTGACAACACACACACACACCGACAACACACACACACACACACCGACAACACACACACACACACACACCGACAACACACACACTCACACACACACACACCGACAACACACACACACACACACACACACACTGACAACACACACACACACACACACCGACAACACACACACACACACACCGACAACACACACACACACAACACACACACACACACCGACAACACACACACACACACAACGACAACACACACACACAAACACACCGACATCACACACACACACACCGACAACACACACACACACACCGACAACACACACACACACACCGACAACACACACACACACACACACAACACACACACACCGACAACACACACACACCGACAACACACACACACACACACACACACACACCGACAACACACACACACACACACACCGACAACACACACACACACACACACACACACACCGACTACACACACACACACCGACAACACACACACACACACCGACAACACACACACACACACACCGACAACACACACACACACACACCGACAACACACACACACACACACACACACTGACAACACACACACACACACACACACCGACAACACACACACACCGACAACACACACACACTGACAACACACACACACACAACACACACACACACACCGACAACACACACACACACACAACGACAACACACACACACACACACCGACAACACACACACACACACCGACAACACACACACACAAACACACCGACAACACACACACACACAAACACACACACCGACAACACACACACACACACACACACACACACACACTGACAACACACACACACACACACACACACACACACACACACACACACACCGACAACACACACACACACACACACACCGACAACACACACACAAACAAACACCAGCAACACACACACACACACCGACAACACACACACACACACCGACAACACACACACACACACCGACAACACACACACACCGACAACACACACACACACAAACCGACAACACACACACACACACACACACACACACACACCGACAACACACACACACACACACCGACAACACACACACAAACAAACACCAGCAACACACACACACACACCGACAACACACACACACACACACCGACAACACACACACACACACCGACAACACACACACACAAACACACCGACAACACACACACACACAAACACACACACCGACAACACACACACACACACACACACACACACACACTGACAACACACACACACACACACCGACAACACACACACACACACACCGACAACACACACACACCGACAACACACACACACACACACACCGACAACACACACACACACACACAGACAACACACACACACACACCGACAACACAGACACACACACCGACAACACACACACACACACACACCGACAACACACACACACACACACACACACTGACAACACACACACACACATACACACCGACAACACACACACACACACACCGACAACACACACACACTGACAACACACACACACACAACACACACACACACACCGACAACACACACACACACACACAACGACAACACACACACACAAACACAACGACAACACACACACACACCGACAACACACACA